>NW_015169231.1:334829-349138 GCF_001447785.1 Gekko japonicus | reverse complement strand
GTTACCAGATCCAGATTGGGAAACCCCTGGTGATTTGGGGAAGGAACTCTGGGAGGACAATGCCATAGATACCACCCTCCAAAGCATCAATTTTCTTTAGAGGAACTGATCTCTGTAGTCTGGAGATTCCTCTATAACAAGGTGGCATGATAAGCTTTGGCAACAGTTCATTATGGCCAAAATTGCAGATTTAACACAAAGAGCGCACCAAACGGGCACAACCGCACACACGAGATATGTGACAACGTGGTCGCCGATACTACAATACATGTCAAAGGGAGGAATTCTCCCGAGCAACACAGCATATCATGATTGGCTACACTTATGAGACTCACAATAGGTCAGGATGTACTAGAGGGATCACGCCCGATTTCTTAATAACATGCATTTCAAGTGGTATTAGCAATCGAATAAGAGAAACATTATAGCACTTATTAACTGTAAGCAGCTATGTTCATTGATATGTACTAGGTAACGTGTATTATGCGGATATACTCTGTATTCAAAATACCAATAAAAATTATTTTAAAAAAACAAAACTCTGGGTTAGGATATTCTTGGAGATTTTTGAAGTGGAGCTTTGGAAGGGTGGGGTTTATGGAGAGGATGGACCTCAGTATGGTCTAATGCTGTAGAGTCCACCCTCCAAAGAAGTCTTCTTCATGTTGGTATAGGCAAGGTCTATAGGGCAGCCTTCTGAAGAAGATCTGAAGATCACGCTACAGGGGGACAGCTGAAGGACTGGTAGTTAGCATAGCTAGATTACGGACTGCTCACAATTTCAAATCATGTCCTTGCTGTCTCCTGATTGGCTCTTCTGGAGACATCCTTCTCCTGTAGAGCTTCCTTCTTCTTCTTGTTTCTCCTTCAGTAGTTAGGTTAGACAGTTAACGCACTCACTCTCTCCTACGTTCTATAACAGTTTGTTCTTCTTTCATAAACCTACTTATTTTTCTCTGAACAGTCACTGCTCCACTTCTTTTGCATACTTAAACTCTGCCCACACTTCAGGGGAACTGATCTCTGTAGTCTGGAGACCAGCTGTAATTCCAGGAAATCTCCAGGCTCCACTTGGAGGCCGGCAACACCCTTTAGAACAGACTTCTGTTTGGAACAGGGAGGTTATGTTGCTGCAATTGTACTTAATGTGCTACGGATGGCGCTGAAAGAAAAACTGGACACAGCTCTTGGGAGGTTGTGTTGCTAGAAATGCACTCAATGTGCTACAGGTGGGCATTGGAAGAACACCTTTCAGGTGTTTGCAGAAGCATCCCAGCCTCCTGTGCTCCTTCCTCTCGGGTGTCAGTCCTGTAGACACTCAAATGGAGACAATGTCCTGAAGTTAATTTGAATAATGCCAGGAAGCAGATGTGTTCTCTGGTGCGCAGACAACTTTTAATTTCGATCCCAGCCCCGCCGGTGCCGCATCAGATCATATCTTATTAATTACACGGAGGGAGTTGACGTGGCATAACAAGGCCTAACAAAATCGTACATCACGTCAGGCAGGTCATGATTTGCATCGTGTTACGAAGGGCGATCCTGCCACTCTCCATTCGGCATCGGATTTGATAAGGAGCTGGGGCTGCTGCCTTGACAGCGCGGAGCATTCTCGTGAGACTGCTGCAGTGCAAAAGGCCAACGCAGCGCAGGGCAGAGGCGGGCTCACTGGCCCTTCAGCTCACCAGGGAAGCTCCTGATGGGCTGCTGCACTGCAGTAGGTTAGGGCCAGGGTCATGGGGACCGATTTCCCACAAGCCACTGCTCTGCCCTCGCTCTTCCCTTTTCCCCGACAATTTCCCACTTTTTGCTGTACGGCCGCATTTTGCCCTGCAGCTTCGCCCTATTCCCCCCACGTCTACTCCATCCTGAGTTTTGAGGATCGAGTAGACGTGGGGGAAATCAAATAGTGTGAAATTGAAACATACGATCGGGGGAAAGGGAAGAGCGAGGGCGGAGCAGTGGCTTGTGGGAAATTGGTCAGGGAGTCAACCAGCCCTTGCAGCGGTGGTAGCTTTGCAAGGTCCGCTCAGTTTGGACCCAGGTTGAGGCAAGCCAAATGGCCTGGGTGCCATGATGCCAGTACTGCAGGGTAGGATTGCCCGGGCACCGGGGTGGGGCAGGGAGTGAGGTTACCAGCTCCACGTTGGGTAATTCCTGGAGATATGGGGATGGAGCCTGGGGAGGACAGGGACCTCCGTGGGGTACGCCATAGACCCCACCCTCCAAAGCATCCATTTTCTCCAAGGGAATGGATCTCTGTAGTGTTGAGATGAGCTGTGATGCAGGAGATCCCCAGGCCCCACCTGGAGGTTGGGATCCCTACATGCAAGAGACACTTGGCTCAACTTCCTCCAGGGCAGTTTTAGCATCTCCATTCATCGCTGATACAGAAGGCCCTGTTACACTGAGACTGGCTGGGTAATCTGTTGCTAAGCAAAGCATATTTGTCGGGGCCATAGGCAAGTCACTCTCAGTCTGCAATATGAGGAAAACTGGCCCGATCTACCTTGCAGGGTTGGTTACTGAGAGAGTGAATGTCAAGTGTATTGGGTAAACTCTGTCTAAATAAACCCTGAACATATTTGTTGAGCCAGTCTTGTGGTTAGAGCATCAGACCCAGGCTCGAATCTCCCCACTTGGCCATGGAAGCTTGTTGGGACGCCTCCGACAGGTCATGTACTCTCCGTCCCAGCCTAGCCTACCTCACAGGGTTGTTGTGAGGCTAAAACAGAGGAGAGGAGAACTATATAAAGCTGCTTTGATTCCTCACTGGGGAGACAGGCAGGGTAAGAATGAAGCTGTATAGAAATATTGGTTTCTAAATGTCTCCTGCATTCTCCTGTGATATTTTTCTGATAACAGGCTATGCTTTGTTTCCTGTTACAAGCCAAATGGTGGGCCCCATGGCCTCAATTGCATGCCATAAACCGACATTCTTCACACTTCCATGCTGGAAGCTAGGCCTCACATGCCAGAAGTCACGTAGCCGATGGGGAAACTGGAGTTTGGGGTCACCTGACTGCAGAGGGAGTCTCCAAACTTCCAGCCTATCCCCACTTGTACCCATGACAACCAAGAATTGGGCACCCCCCTTCCCACTCGCAATTGGCTCCTGGCCAGAGCTAATTTGTGACTGGAATTGGACTATAACTGTTCAAACCCAATGGGAGAGAGGGCTGCTCTTGTTCTTGTTCTGTTCTGTTCTGCTCTGCTCCTGTCCTCTCTGTTGTTTTACTACATCTGAAATGCTGTCCTGCCATGCTGTCTGTTGGAGAACAAAGGATTGCTTTGTGACTTAAAGCACATGGAGTGCAAAAATGGGATTTCCCTTCAAAATCCCTTGGACTATTTGGACTGATGGATTCCTGAAGTTGGTAAATATGTATCTTTAACTGTGTAAAGGCAAACTGCCTTAGGCTTGTTATTTTGAATCTTTTGTAGTCTATTTGCAAGACTCTGAACTGAATAAACACCTGATTATTTCTAACTTATCTTTGATGTTTTAACTGGGATTCCAAGTCTGGAAGGGAAAGGAGTTTGTAAGCCACTCTGAGACTCCAAGTGAAGTGCGGGGTATAAATCCTATCTCCTCCTCCTCCATCATCATTCTCCTCCTGCTGCTGCTCCTCTTGTCACGAGGTTTGGGAGCATCAGTAGGGGCTGGTGCAGCACACAGGCTTGCACCTAGTAGACTGGTTGATCCAGCAAGGCAGCCTTCCCAAGCCTCAGCCTAAGTAGGCTGAGAAGCAATCAGGCTCAGCTGCCCTGCTGACAGAGTGTCATGGGTCCTGGCTCTGCTGAGGCTGACTATTCCTCAGGTGAAGAAGAGGCACAGAGCAACCCAGTCTCCTCTGGAGTCAGCCCAGAAGAGGAACCTTTACCAGCACCTGAGGGAGAACAGTCCCCAGCAGCTGCACAGGTGGGGCAGCAAGGCGAGGAGACTGAGGTGCAGTCAGAGGGAGAGACTGATCCAAAGCCTGGCCCAGCACCCCCAGCTGGAGACACCCCAAGGCCAGAATCCCCACCTAGATCACCTGAGTGTCCCAGATGCAGAGCACACCAGCATCTGAATGTGCAGGAGAGGAAGCTGTTGCAAAGGCAACGTGAGGGGCTGTGAGTCTTTGCAGGTTAACTCCCAGGGGAGGGAGGACCTGGTCATAAACCTGCTTCGGCGTGGAAGTAACCGTGCAGGCTTGGACCTGATCCTGGCTTTCAGCCTCCCCTCCTAGCTCCTGAAAACTCTGACTGATTTCCCAGCTTTCTGACCTTCGGCTCTGTTTGCTTTTGGACTGCGTATCCAGCTTCCAGTGAAGGGTATCCGTGGCGATCAGCTGGACTCAACACAATGCCTCAGGGAAGACCACGAGAAAGAAAGCAGCTGATTGCCCCACCCTCTACTTGGCCTAGGAAGCAGTTGTCCTCTTTAGGGTTGCCAGGTCCTACCTGGCTGCCGGGGGTGCGGGAGACTCCTGATCCTTCCTTGAGTTATTCTTTTGCTTTGCACACATGCTGCAATAACATCAACCAGAAGTGATGTCACGCTTCCAACATTGGGGGAAACACTCTAGGTTTGGGGGAAAACTCTATGTTTTGGGGGCCTCAAAACCATAGAGTTTTGCCCAAAACCTAGAGCATCGCCCCCAGCATCGGAAACGTGATGACGTCACTCCTGAGTGATGTCATTGCGCTGGCGCCAGTGCCACCAGGAGGGGGATTCTCAGGGGTGGGGCTTCCCCTGCCAGCCAGCTGGGCTGCAGCGGATTGGGGGGCCCAAAAATCAAGGGATCCCTTGGCCCCACCGGGGGAATGGCAACCCTACCCCTCTCCATCCCTCTGTTTCCTGCTTCCCCGACTTCACTCCTAGTTCTGAAGCATTCGCCTCCCTCTTCTGCTGTGACGCTTCCCTTCGCCCCTCATTTTGTAGTCTGCACGATAAACAGACCGTTTCGCCTGATGACAATTTTTCCTTCCACAACGTACTTTCTGTTCGCTGCCAGGTATATTTTCAAGAGCAGATATAGCAGACAAGCAGGGAGAGGGGCATTAATACTCCAAAAGGATCTGGGGTCAGGTTGAAAGACTTCCAAAACAGTATAAAGCAATCCACTTGAGAACCATGGAAAAGAAAAATAAACAGGGGGAGAGGGCATGAAAGAGTGAAGCAAAGAGCAAGGGGCCCTGGACCAGCCCTGAAAGGTAAGATCTGAGGTGAACGTTTGCTTATGAAATGAAGATGTCTACAGGGAGCAAGGCTGAGAGAATGTGCGGTTTGGGTATTAGTGTTTATTGGGAGGAGAGCAGTTTAGAAATATTCTACAGTTCTGTGGGGGGCTGTTTTCCTGAAGCGGGGGAGAACTGACATCATAAAACACTCCTGGGACACCAGATGTCCGCTCCGCATCAAGCGGCAGGAGATCCAGACGGCGGCCTCATGAAATCAAACCAGTGCCAAGCTACGTCCTTTGAGTAAGTAAGGACGGGCCTCAGTTCTTGAAAGCCTGGGACCTAAATTGCCTTCCCTGGTCCAACACTGACCAGCTCGGAAACACGGGCAGACTCACTGGCTGATCACAATAGAAGGACATGATTTATTAAGCATAACATAGGGCCCAGCAGTTTCAGGAACACCAGTGCAACAAACCCTTCAAACCAACAAAAGATGCAAAAGCACATAAAAGGGGGTCAGGGGAAGACTGTTTGTAATAGCCTGACTTCCCAGTTACCTCCGGGCCATCCAGTGGAACGGCAAGCTAAAAAGAAACCAAACAGAAGCGAAGCAATATGGCAATGCTAGCAGCATGAAAGCAAGGGGGGATCAGGACTAAATCTGAGGCAGAACACAGTTTTAGAATTCCAGAGGGGTAAGTCTAATTATTGTGTGTTTTTCTGTATAATTTTTCATCGATCAGAGGCAGTGCTCCTGTTTTTAGATGTGATAACTTTCCCCTGCTTATCCACTTTTCCAAATTGATTTTCTTTTAAGGGCCTCATCATGACCGGTTTCTTCCAAGAAAGCTCCCTCCCTTGTCCATCGTTCCCATAAAGGAACGCTTGTAATTGTCTGCCCCACCTTTATCACCACATGCAGGTAGGTGCAAGTTTGTTGGCTCATCCTATGAGCAACTCTGGAGCTCTTCTGCTTTACGTGATGAGTTCTCCCACCAAGATGTGCCGTGAAGAAACTGCCATGCACCCCAGAATTTCCACTCAAAGTTCACCGTAATTGGGTCTGCACTACAGGATTGTTGTGAGGAAGCAATGGACATCTCTCAGGGTTAGTTGATGCACTCTAGAAAAGCACTTTGGGTTTGATTTATCATACAGATAAATCAGTCAGTTTAGTGCCTTATCAATGCAAACTGGGTAGAACAAAAAGGTGCCAGCTCAGCCCAGCTAGGGAGTGCTACCTAGGAATACACAGTTTATATGACCAGTGGCTAGAAAGTATCGCTTCCCTTTGAGCACAAAAAAGTATGACCCACAACATGGTGGGCAAGGGGAGATTACATATTCCCTGACCATGAGGAAGAAGGAGTAAATTAAGTTGCTGTCAGCCATTTTGTTTCAAGCCAGCGGACTCCATCTTGGCCACATGTTGAGGGACAATGGGAGAAGTCCCAACTGTGAAAAACAAGGAAATGGAACTTTTGTGAGGTGTCCTACTTCGAAGGAGAAACTGCCTTTCCTTATTTTAACATTTATTCATGTCAAATATAGGACAGGGTTAGAAAGATCACTTTTGCTCACTTTTCTTTTAATCTCTGCTCAGTTATGCTGCATAGAGAAATTACTTGTGTACTTTTTTAAATTAAACCTTTCTGATTTGAATACTGGGAGTCTGATCTCTGTACCCATACCACACCTGACTTAGTCACTTTACCAAAGGAAAACTATGGCCCCGGTCACACGGCAAATTTGCCGCGGGCGAGGCACGGATGGTGGGTGGATTATCAGGGCGCGATCACACCCCAACATCTGGGAAGTGGAGCGCACCCGTGGCTTACCGCCAAAAATGCGCGTTAAAAAAGTAGTACCTCCAAAATACTAGTAAACGTGGTGTGATCGTGCCGGTGTGCGGCATTCCCCTCCGGTCCCTCGTTTACCCGCCGGCGCCGAGGGAAGGACCCGTGGTGTGCCGCCAGCGCGTCTGATCACATAATCGCAGATCAAACTGCGCCGGGGCAATTAGCCATGCCTCCCTCCTGCGATATCCGGCCCGTGTGACCGGGGCCTAAGAGGAGGGAGTATGTTGATCTTTTCACCTCCGAGTGTGCAAAAGGGATTGCTGGAATCCCAGTCCTCCAGTGAGAGAAAGGCTCTTCAGACTGGCTAGTGGTGGTGATGGTGGAAATACCAAGTGAGCGAACGTTGCAGGGGAGTGAGGGAGTGAAAGGTGTTGCCAGACCGGGACTTGGTTAGGCCGTGGAGCGTTTAGACTCCCAATGGACAGAAAAGGGACCTAGATGTGCTTTTCCTGTCTTCTCATTAAGCAGACTGTTGAATTATGACCTGGCCTTCACTCCCTCTCCAACTTCTGAGATCACATGGTTAGGCTGCTTCCACTGAAAGAGGGTTGCTAACTTCCAGGTGGGGGGGTGGAGATCTCTTGGCATTACCATTGATCTCTAGACTACAGAGACCTTTTCCCCCTGGAGAAAAATGGCTGATCTGGAAGCTGGACTGTATGGCAACATACCCAGCTGAGGTCCCTCCCCTCCTCAAAATCCACCCCCAAAATCTCCAGGTATTTCCCAACCCAGAGCTGGCGACATTGCTTAGAATAGATTCTTTTTATCCATCGTATGCTGCGGTCACACGGAACATTAGCCACGCTAGAGAGATGGAAGTCAGGCGAAGTTTCCGGGCGCGATCTCACCGGCACATCTGGGAAGCGTAGCGCTTCCGTGGCTCAACCAAGGCTTCCCGCCGAAACCACGCTGCAAAAAACTAGAACCTCAGAGGTACTAGTTTCCGAAAACTGCAGGGCAAGGGCGGGCATCTGATCGCATTTCCGGTGGCATCCAGTGCTCGCCCATGTTCCCTTGCAAACAAGGTTTTTCCCCCCCTAAGTCTCCGTGGATGCGCACAAGCACCCAACGGAGCATGCGCATTTTTGGTGTACACGAAAAAAAAACCAACCCGTTTGCCGCACCGCGCGCTTCTTTGTTGCGCGCAGGATAGTCCTGTGATCAGCACCTCTCCCTTGCCACGGAACCTCCACGGGACCTCCAGGGGTGGTCTGATCAAGTAACTACGCGTTCGTTTGCCCCGGGGCAAACAGTCACGCTTCCCCCCCCCGCAGTTTCCTGCCCGTGTGACCGCAGCCGTAGGCTTGTAACAGGCCAAATTCATGATACTTTAGAATGATCAGACTGGTCTTCTTTGGTGTGCAAAGATCGGGCTTGGGGGCCAGATATCCGTTCCTTCTGCAATGAAAATAACTGCAGCATAGTACAACTACTCTTTTCTCTGTATGTGGTGGAGAGTGTCTTCAAGCTGCAGCCGGCTGATGGAGATCTGAAGGGTTTTCAAGGCAAGAGACAGTTCAGAGGTGGTTTCCCATCGCCTGCCTCTCCATTGTGACCCTGGTGTTCCTTGGTGGTCTCCCATCCACATACTAACCAGGGGCGGCCCTGCTTAGTTTCTGATTTCTGACTAGATCAGGCTAGCCTGGGTCATCCAGGTCAGAACTTTCTCTGTACAGGCCCATGGGAAAAGAACTCCATTCCTGGGTTATGATTTATAGCTCATAGCCTATATATATATATAAAACATAGCACCTTCCAGATTCCAGAAGGGTAGCTGTGTGAGCCCGCAGCAGTGACATAAAACAGAAGCTCCGTGGCACCTGAAAGAGTAACAAAAGGTACCACAATACAAGCTTTCCTACGTCAGAGCTCACTTCTTCAGGTGCGTCTGGATAGCACAATCCTTTTACAAGCATCTTTAAAAGAAAAAGTTAGAAAGGAGAGGTGGAAATACAGCTGAGAGAGAGGTTGTAAATCATTCAGGTGTGAGTCCCTGAGAAAGGGACTGGAATGGATGCAGTTGGTGCTCATAATGTATGGCGTAAGAGGTCAGAGGTGCTGGCCTGTCACAGGCCTGCAGATACAGACAGACCCAACGATAACAGCCGTAAATCCGCCCAGAGTGGTTGTAGAAAATGGGCAGAACAGGATAAACACAGTCCAATCAAGGATGATGTGTTGTAAAGCAGAAGAAAAGCTAGAACATCTGTCAAGGTTTACACGACAGTGCCACAGGATAATACTGATAAAAAGAACTAATTAACCCTTCTTCAAAAAAAAAAAGGGTCTTGCATAGCTGCTAATGACAATAGCGAGTGGGGAAATCCACGTCTCTGTTTAGGCCAGGGAGAGAGACGGAGAGATTGGACGCCCTCTCTTTAATCTTGAAAGCCCTGCGTGGCTGAAGTACCTCAAAATGGGAACGTCTCATACTATGGGAACCTCACTGACCTCTGAGATATTCTGACAACACCCAGCCCTGCTGTGCCCTTTTCTGAAGGCTCCACTCCAAGCCTAGTGAGGAAGGGAGTTGCCAGATTTATGGAACTCACTTCCTCAGGAAGTGTGTTTGGCTTCCTCTCTGTTTTCTTTTTAAAAGGTGAGTGGTTTTCTTTTTAAAAAAAAATCCATGCTCATTTGGTATTTAATGGGCCTTAAATTATTTTGTTAGCTTGAAATAAGTTTAAACCGCTTAAGTTAGCGGCTTTTATTGAAAACCGGAGGGACTCAAGGATTCCTCGCCCCGCAGGAGATATTTGGAAATTTCGCAGTTCTGTGCGAAAATCCCTAAATCGTCGTCTACTTATGTGCAAAGTGGATGTAAACAAGACCTTGTGAAGAGAGTTGTGGCTGGGAACCAGCTGCCCAGCAAGGAAAGATGTCAATTGCTCCAATTTTGGGACACAAAGGGGTATCCCTGAGAGATGGCAAAGAGTTCTGTAGACGGTGGGAACCGAGACAAAAGGCCATGGAATTTACTGGAGTCACCCAGAGAATCCTGGCAAGCAGAGAGGAAGGGGGTTGATAAAGAGTAACCCTTCCCTTTACGTTGAAAAAAGAAGTGGAACATTTTCACTGAGGTCAGAGAGGCTAGATACGGGAGAGAGGTCATTAAAGTGCTTGTCAGAAAGGAGAAACATTCCTCTGCATTGTAGGACTGAGTCTGAAAGGCAGAATCTAGAACTCACAGTGTGCGGCCTGGTTCTTCTTTTCCAGTCTTTAGGAGCAATTTTAAACCTTACTGGGGAACAATGCTTTTATTGTTTACTGTTATTTATTTTTTGGTGTTGCTATAAATTGAAACGTACTTGCTCGGTTTCCCCTTTCTAAATGGTAATTTGTATGCATACAGTAAACGTTTATTTATATCTTTTTAAAAATCTGTGGTGGGGGATTTTTTGGGTCTAACTGTAACCCGTCATTTGCCTCATTTGATCCATACATAGAATCATAGAATCATAGAATGATAGAGTTGGAAGGGACCTTGCAGGTCATCTAGTCCCACCCCCTGCACTCTGCAGGAGTATACTGAAAGATAGCCCTACATACCTACAACATACTCGAAAGATGGTCGTCCAGCCTCTGCTTGAAAACGTCCAGCGAAGGAGCATCCACCACCTCCCGAGGCAGACTGTTCCACTGCTCAACCACTCTTACAGTTAGGAAGTTTTTCCTGATATTTAGCCGGTAATGACTCCCTTGTAATTTCCACCCATTAGATCTAGTCTTGCAATCCGGAGCAAGAGAGAATAGATCTGCTCCATTTTCTACATGACAGCCCTTCAAATACTTGAAGACTGCAATCATGTCCCCTCTAAGCCTTCTCTTTCCAAGCCTAACATACCCAACTCTTTCAGCCTTTCCTCATAAGACTTGGATTCCAACCCTCTCACCATCCTCTGGACACGCTCGAGCTTGTCAACATCCTTCCTAAAATGTGGTGCCCAAAACTGGACACAGTACTCCAGGTGGGGCCTGACCATAGCAGAATAGAGCGGAACTACCACCTCCCTTGATCTGGACACATACATGGGTAATAAGGGCAAGTGAAGGAAGATGTCCTTTCAAGGATATAGAATTGCCAAGGCAAGCTTGACCTCTGAGAGCTTAAACTGAGGTTAAGAGGTATACTCGATTCAGGTATTGGCTATCTGGTCATGACAAATGATTTCATGCCAATTGCATGGTTCTCTGAAAATCTGAGAGGGTGCTTTAAGTGCAGTGTTCCTCATCCTTAATTTCAATATTATACTTAGGTTTGCAAGCTCTGGATTGGGAAATACCTGGAGATTTTGGGGGTGGAGCTGGAGGAGGTCAGGGCTTGGGGAGGGGAGGGACCTCAGCAGGATCTACTGCCATAGAGCAGCCATTTTCTCCAGGAGAACTGACCTTGGTTGTCTGAAGATCAATTATAATAGCAGGAGATCTGCAGGTGCATTGATAGGGTTGCCAGGTTGGGGATGGACGGAAATCAAAAGGAACTGTGACAAAGTGACGCTGACAATATATTAAAGAGTCAAAATTATGCAGTGATAAAAGGGTGAACAATATAATAGTGAATGTAGACGGTGGTCTCCGGAATGTCCTGCCGTTTCGACGAATGATCTTCTTCTGAACAAAGATGTATAACGAAAGCTGTTCCTCAACCATTCATTTCTTCCAGTGACGTATCAAAAGTAAGGCATTACAGCATCAATAGAAGGACCTACTAGAAACTACAGTATCATGAATTAGTGGAATCAACAGTGATACCTTTGATACGTCCCTAGAAGAAATGAATTGTTGAGAAACAGCTTTTGTTATACGTCACACCCATTGGAGCCTGGGGCCAATCTTTCCGACCATCTTTGACTCTTCCAGACAAGCTTCACTATTAAGAGACCCTGGGCGGATTCTGGCATTAGCAAAGGGTCAGGGTAGGGTGTCCAATCTCCAGGCAACAGAGATCAGTTCACCTGGAGAAAATGGCCGCTTTGGAAGGTGGGCTCTGTGGCATTGTACCCCAGTGAAGTCCCTCCCCTCCCCAAACCCCGCCCACCTCAGGCTCCACCCCCCAAATCTCCAGGTATTTCCCAACCCAGAGCTGGGAGCCTTAGGTCAGGGGAAGACATGGTTGTCTATGATCCTTTGTGGTCATTAACAGGAGCAGATGCAAAGCCACTGGCAGATAACACAACAATGCTCAGTTCGCATAACCCATCGAAGTATTTGCATAACATGCAAATGAGGACCCTTGCTTTGGAGGGCTTGAATATGATGACCCTCACCCCACACACATTGCCTTTTCCCTTCAATGTGCCTTTTGGAAAGGCAAAAAAAAAGTGCAACTACCATAGAAAGGCCCACTAAGAAGCTTTAGTTCTGTAGGTATCTTGGTGGTGGCTAAACAGAGTTGGATGGAATCAGGGCTATTTTTGGGCAGGAACGCACAGGAACGGAGTTCCGGCTGGCTCCTGAGTAGGCCACACCCAGCAGGAACTCATTAGCATAATAGGCCACACCCAACAGCAGACACTCATTAGGATTGGCTCCATTAGGGGTGTGTGGCCTAACATGCAAAGGAGTTCCTGCCACAAAAAAAGCCCAGGGTTTTGACAACAAAGTAAACAGAATAAGAAGCAAAAGGTGGGTGTGGTTGGATGACCACACTTCTGGTAACATGTGGGGTGTGGCCTAATATGCGAATGGGTCTCTGCTGTTGGGTATGGCCTATTATGCTAATGAGTTCCTGCTGGGTTTTTTCTACAAAAAGAGCCCTGGATGGAATCCTAACAGTCACTGTTTATAATCTCATTTCTCATATGTGGCTCCTTTGGGACAGGAAAGGTTTTTTTTCTACCATCCCTCTCCTCTAAGTATGAGGTGGCCTCAAACACCAGGTGGCGTTTAGTGATCTTTACAGAGTCAAGAACGTTTCTTCTCAGGAAGTAAGGTGGAGGCTTCTAGTTTTTGGCCGTAGCCTGTGGGGAAAGTAGCCTTTGCCCCGACCTGGAGAGCCCCGGCTAGCCCGATCTTGTCAGATCTTGGAAGCTGAGCAGAGTCGGCCCTAGCTAATATTTGGATAGGAGACCACCGGGGAAGTCCAGGGTCGTGACGTGGAGGAGGCAATGGCAAACCACCTCAAAACGTCTCTTGCCTTGGAACCCCTAAAGGGCCACCATGAGGGCTGCCAGCTCCACTTTGGGAAATACCTGGGGACCAGTGTTCCCTCTAAGCTGAGTTAGTGTGAGCTAGCTCACAGTTTTTTAGCCTCTGGCTCACACATTTTTGTCTCAGCTCAGGAAGGTGTCAGAATATGAATATAGAGGCACAAGTGCAGAGATAATGTTTACATGTATAAAGTTAGGTTGCGCCTGCAGACAACTCCTGCTGGGCTTTTTCTACAAAAAAAAGCCCTGGATGGAATCCTAACAGTCACTGTTTATAATCTCATTTCTCATATGTGGCTCCTTTGGGACGGGAAAGGTTTTTTTCTACCATCCCTCTCCTCTAAGTATGAGGTGGCCTCAAACACCAGGTGGCGTTTAGTGATCTTTACAGAGTCAAGAACGTTTCTTCTCAGGAAGTAAGGTGGAGGCTTATAGTTTTTGGCCGTAGCCTGTGGGAAAAGTAGCCTTTGCCCCTACCTGGAGAGCCCCGGCTAGCCCGATCTTGTCAGATCTTGGAAGCTGAGCAGAGTCGGCCCTGGCTAATATTTGGATAGGAGACCACCAGGGAAGTCCCGCGTCGTGACGTGGAGGAGGCAATGGCAAACCACCTCAAAATGTCTCTTACCTTGGAACCCCTAAGGGGCCACCATGAGGGCAGCCAGCTCCACTTTGGGAAATACCTGGGGACTGGGGGGGCAGAGCCTGAGGAGGGTGGGGTTTCAGGAGAGGAAGGACTACAGTGGGGTATGAGGCCATACGGCCCACCTTCCAAAGTGGCCATTTTCTCCAGGTGAATTGACCTCTGTCGCCTGGAGATCAGTTGTAATAGCAGATCTCCAGCCACCAGCTGGTGATTGGCAACCCTAGTCCAGGGGTCATTTTGTAGAAAAAGAGGTGCAGAAGCTCATTAGCATAACTCATTAGCATAACTCATTTGCATATGCCACACCCCATGACATCACCGGAAGTGTGTCAGAAGGCAACACTCGCCGCTCAGGCTCCACTGGACTGTTTTGGATAGCTAGCTATGGGGGGGGCAGGAAACGTGCAGATCTGTCCTCACAGAGAAGGCAGAGCTTGTACCTGAATAAAACTTGGTCTTCAGGGTGCCACTGGACTGCTTTGGACC
>NW_015169231.1:319124-334743 GCF_001447785.1 Gekko japonicus | reverse complement strand
ACGTTGGCCGAGGCTGCGCCCGAGGAAAAGATGCGCCGCTCCGAAGGAGAAAGAATGACAGCTTGCTCGAGCCTAGCCGATGGTCGCCCAGGCCGCCAGGAACAACATCGAAGCTGCCTAAGCAAGATGGTCGCCGGGCCACTGAGAACAATAATGAAAGCTGCCGAACAAAGTAAGATTGTGCCGTATAAATGGGTGCTGCTAGGTTGTCCCCCCCCTCACTACATTGTGGCCCTAGATAGGTTATTAGCTACTATGGTGTAGCACCCTGTAAACCGCTCTGAGACCCATTAGGGGTTACGAGCGGTATATAAATCACATGTAAATAAATAAATAAAATAAATAAATAAGAGGAGGGAGAGCTTGTACCTGAATAAAACTTGGTCTTCAAGGTGCCACTGGACTGTTTTGGGCCGGGGGGGCAGGGGGAGCTCTGCGACTTACCTGGCTGCTTCTTGCTCTGACTGAGGGCTGCTGGGAGCAGGGGGTGGGGCTTGCTGCATGTGCCCGCCCCCTGGGCTCTTTACTGCCGGAGCTCCACTCCTGTGCACTCCTGCAGGAAATGACTCCTGCTAGTCACCATAAGTCAGCTGTGACTTGACAGCAAAAAAGTAGCCTTTGAGTCCTCTGTGCTGGTGTGAAGGCAGGAACCTTTAGAGAGGTGGGCCTTACTTGCTGATAGCCTTGCCATTACCCCGGGGGAGGGGATCGGGGGTTGCCCACTTTAGGGGTCCCCAGCCAGCAGAGGGAGCCCCATCCCTGAAGTGATGGGATTGCAGCAACGTGCCCGGTGCAATGAGGTGATGTCATTGCACCGAGCACGTTGCTATGGGGACACTCTTAGCACTCGAATGCTAGAGTGTCCCCCTGGTGGTGTGCCTAGCATGATGATGTCACTTCCAGGTGATGTCATTGCGGCACATGTGCTACATGCATGTGCCATAAGATCCCAGACAGGACGCTGGGTCCCCCGACTGACAGAAAGTAGGGACCTAGCAACGCTACCTGCTGATCTGGGCTAAGAGAATGCCGGGGTTTAAACTCAGCCTTTATATTTTTTCCAGTTCCACATTTCTATAAACGTGCTCCTAACTATCAGCAAACGTCCTTAAGAAACCCTCTCTTTCTTTTTTATAACTTGGATCAAATTTGAGATTGAGAATGTCTTTTTAAAATCTCTATTGTGGGCAAATTCAGAAAGGAGGAATGCAAAGCAATGGTTTTTTAAAATATATATATATATGAAAATCACCTGGTTGCCCGTCTGAAGGACCCATCCAATTAGCCCTTAAAATCATTTTAATTTGCAGCCATTCCAGTTCTTCCTTAGTGCTTGGACATCTAATTTATGGGGTAACATGTCTTTAAGGTTGGCATTAAACCATATAAGTAACAATGGAAGGTTAGAAAGGTTAGGCATTATGTCCAGATTAGTTTTATCAGATGACCTGCAGCAGAGGTTCTATAAAAATGCCTCTAAGGGCCTTAATTAAAACAGAGGCCAGAACCAGGCTAAAATCTCAACCTCCAGTTATAGTCTGTAATTAGAAGACCACATGCCAAACGAAATGACAAACGATTTTTATCTGTAGCATAAAACTACATGAAAAGAGGGCCTTGTCAATGCCGACTCTTAATACTCTGCCCAAGGAATTTGAACATGTCCAGCAAGATTTCAACATTTCCTCCAGAGCTTTAATCTATTTCTAATTATCCTTGAAAATTAACACACTGGGGGGCATTAGAGAGAGCTTGTCCCTATTAATAAAAATCCATGCTCCCTTTTCCAGAAGTTTCTTTACGGCTTTCAGAGCATGATACGTTTCCAGTGAACTGAGCAAATAACGAAGAAGATAAGAGATTGGATTTATACCCCACCCTTCACTACCCAAAGGAGTCTCAGAGCGGCTTACAAACTCCTTTCCCTTCCCCTCCCCACAACAGACACCCTGTGAGGTAGGTGGGGCTGAGAGAGCTCTGAAAGAACTACTCGTGAGAGAACAACTCTGACAGAACTATGGCTTGCCCAAGGTAATTCAGCAGGTGCAAGTGGAGGAGTGGGGAATCAAACCCGGTTCTCCCAGATTAGAGTCTGCACACTTAACCACTACACCAAACTTGTTTCCTTGTACAACAATTGATCTGTTTCTAGATGATCCAGTTTAGCTTTTGGAGAATAAATGTGTATGGTATGGTAGTTTTCAGAATCCAGTTTCTAGAGCAGAATTCTGAGAGTTTGGTCTTTTGTGGCTTTGTTTTAAAAGCAACATTTTAGGCTATCCCTTTGGTCAAAGAGAGTTCCATCTTGGAAATGTAATTATTTAGTTAATTAATTCATTTGTACCCTGCATGGCTGACATCATTCTCCTCTCCTCCATTTTATCCACACAACACTGAGAGCAAACAACTGGCCCAAGGCCACCCAGTGAGTTTCAATGGCATGAGTGTGGACTCGAACCTGGGTCTCCCACATACTAGTCTGACACTCTTAACCACTACACTGGAGAGCCAGTTTGGTGTAGTGGTTAGGAGTGCGGACTCTAATCTGGGAGAACTGGGTTTGATTCCCCAATCCTGCATATGCAGCTGCCGGTGTGACCTTGGGTCAGTCATAAATTCTTTCAAAGCTGTTCTCTCCAGAGCAGTTCTGGAAAGAACTCTCTCAGCCCCACCTACCTCACAGGGTGTCTGTTGTGGGGAGGGGAAGGGAAAAGAGATTGTAAACCGCTCTGAGACTCCTTCGGGTAGTGAAGGGCGGGGTATAAATCCAATCTCCTCCTCCTCCTCTATAGTTCTCACCACCTTATTCTTCAATCACAGAAATCATCACTCCCCCCCCCGTTTCTTGCAAAAAGTCCATCAGAGGTTTCCAGTTAGTTATAAATGTATTTAAAGTCTTTTCTCTAATCACAGAAGTAAGTTTAGCCATCACCGCTAATTCTATCATCTTCACCCTCTGTTCTTCTATTGTAGGTATTACTGCCGGTTTCCATTTCTGCATTTCCATAGCAGTCTTGCCGCTTTATTTGCCTCCAGTGACCAGTTCTGGTCATTCTGACCGATTCACAGATTCGGAGGCTTTCCTATTCAAGTACTGGTTCATCTGATTTGTCTCTAGGGATGGCCATGAAACACACTTTGCACACAGAAGGTCCTAAATCTAGTCTCTGGCGTCTCCTCTTAAAAGAGGGCTGGGGAAGAGTCTTTCCTTCAGATGAGGGTCAGCAGCTGCCTGCCAGAATAGACAACTGTGGGCGAAATGGATCAGTGGCCTGACAGATAAGGCAACTTCATCAATTCCATTGAAAGGTTTATTGGGAGTGAGTAGGCCCTTGCCACTGACATGATGCGCACATGATGCGGAAGTCTTTCTGTGATAGATTCCAGAGGGATCTGTAATGGCAAAACAGCAAAGGGTCTTGTGGCACCTTAAAGACTAACAGATCTATTACGACACAGGCTTTTATGGCCTAGAGGGCCGCTTCACCAGATCCATGAAGCATGCCATCAGTCAGCAGGGTAGAGAAAGAATTGTAAATTGTTGGGACCAAGGCAGCAAAGTGCAAGAAAGTCCAGTGTGTGCCATTTCTATGCAAAAGCTACAGCAGATAAGCAACCGTTATGAGAATAAGCCCTGAGACTAACAATGGTGCTAACGGGATAACACAAGCTTGACACAAGACTTCTCCCCCACCCCCACCCCGTATGGGCTAGTTATTCCACACTACAATGTGCAAGAGAGGTTCAAGGAGTGATGTAGCATATGCCAACAGTTATAGCACGTAACAGTTCCATGTTTTTGAATATATTGGGTTGAATATAAAGGTAAAGGTTCCCTTGCTCGAAAGCCAGTCGAATCCGACTCTAGGGTTGCGGTGCTCATCTCCGTTTCAAAGCCAAAGAGCCAGCGCTGTCCGAAGACGTTTCCGTGGTCATGTGGCCAGCATGACTAAACACCAAGGCGCACAGAATGCTGTTACCTTCCCACCGAAGTGGTACCTATTTATCTACTTGCAATTTCTTGCTTTCAAACTGCTAGGTTGGCAGGAGCTGGAACTAGAGACGGGAGCTCACTCCGTCATGCGGCACCCGGGTCTCGAACTGCTGAACTACCGACCTTCCACAGCCTGCAGTTCAGCGTCTTGACCACTTGAGCCACCACAGCTCCTGGGTTGAATATAGTGTGCTATAATAAGTACATACACTTTGCCCTTGAAGACTTGCATCGTTTTCAGTATTTATTTAAATGTTTCTATTCTGCTTTCCTCCCCTACTGGAGACTCAAAGCAGCTTTCAAAGAAAGCTGCACCCGAATTTTGACTCGGCTTCTGAGCGCATCCTATTCTTCCGTTCCGCATTCCCTTCCACTGTCACTTCCACTTTGTGTCAGGGCTTTCTCTCACTTCTGCATTTGTTTTACAGGAACCTGCATTCAGACCGCTTCCAGCACACTGTTGCCCCGCAGCTACCCAAACTCCTTTTGCTGCGATTCTTTGTTCTCATCCACTTTCAAATCGCTAATCCTCTCTAAAGCAGAATTGTTTCTGCGGGTATTTAAGTGCTGCCCACTGCCACTCCACTGTTTCTGCCTCTCTCTTTAGGCTGATCCTCCCTCCCTGTTCTGTTTCTTTCCCTCCTTATCCAATGACAAAAGAGGACGTGTCCTCCTCCTCAGGCAAACTTTTAAACTTGTATATTCAGAATGCATACAGAATACACAAATAAATAAACTGGAGGGGGGGAACAGTGCAGAGGGAATGCATGTGACTGCGATGTCAACCCTTAAGGCTTTACTCCTCAGATTCTCTGAAGCAAGCTGTCAGTGCAGAAAGGGACAATATCATTTAAACAAACCATAACAAAATACAATTCCTGGGCTGGCTCCTTTAGAGCTGCAGGCAAAGGGACACGGGCTAAGGGCCACGAGCCCTTGGTCTTGCCCATCGGAGCACAGCCAGGTTTAAATACCTGTAACAGGAAGGGAAGGAGAAACTCAGCCTGGGTAGATATTATTCAGAAATGCTCTCCACATCCCCCTCTCCTGCTAGTCTTCAGAAAGGGTCCCTAGCCTTGCCTGCACTGATGTCGTGTGGTCCCCTGCGCATTTGTGAAAGGCTATTTCCAGGATTTGTTGCACTTCATACCACGATATCGGGAAGGGCGCGGCTGTACCCTCTCAGAGCTTAAGAAACACCATTTCTTCCATGCTGCATTAGAATGGAATGTGATTCTCCAGGTTGAACAGAGGTTAACTGCTGGAGCCTCCACCGATGCCAGACTGGAGCTAAAGTTTGAATTTAGCAGCCTGGTACAAAAGAATGGAACAAACGCAAGCACGCTGACCCTCTGCAGCACTTTATTTTTATCCTTTGTTAATAGATGACTCGAGGCTAAATTGCCTTTTACAATTTACATTCCAATAGTTCGTGAACTTTGCCCACGTATTCATATAATCTGGCAGATAGACTTTGTTGCAACAGAGCTAGCACAATCAGTTTCTCCTAGAATGATTCACCAGATGTCCTAAAGCTACTCTGTGGAGTTCTAGAAAATCACTAGATTGACACTGTCACAGTAACAAAGTTTTCTCTGTGTGTGTGTTTTGCCACAATTTTTGTTTGGTCTAACCAAATTTTTCAAATGATAATAGATTACCAAAGGATTCATGGTTAAATTATATTCATGGTTGAGTCAGCAATGTCCAGAACTGCTGGCCAATTCTCTCTCTCTCATTTTTACAGATAGTAAAACCTCACAATATTTTTATATAATTGGGTGTCATCACAATATAATGTTGAGATTGAGAATCACCAGCCTATCAAAAGATCCATGCTCCTAATGGTTAGTCAAATCTGCTGTGGATGATTTGAACCAGTTGAAAGAGTGGATAATAACTATTTTTTACAAGAAACTTGAGCAAGGCTGATATTATACATTTAATTTTGGATGAAACAAATTATGTAAATTCTTCTCAATCTGACTATTGGGACAGAAATTGCCTTACTCACCCTGCTAGGTGGCTTTTGTATGGTTGCCTGTGTGCTGGTACTTCTGGTCATCTCAGCAGTTTTTGATAATGTAGGAAAATGAGACTCACAAGCACTTGTTTCTGCCTGATTTGAGAGTGAGGAAGTTATTCAACTGTCCCAGGTCTCTCTCTCTCTCTCTCTCTCAGCCACAACCATCAAAATAATGTTTAGTGGTTAATTCCACCTGAGGGCTGGAGCTCAGTTGCCCTCTGGCAATTAAAGGCTTAACAACATTGTTGCGTCTCCCTCTTGTTTTTGCACTCACTACCAAGAGGACCAACATGCTTAATTGAGCCCTCTAGGGAAGTAGGGTTCAACTAGTGCCCCCTCCCCTTGCAGATCCTGGTATTTTTGTGTCTCCCTACCAAGAGGACCAACATGAATTGAGCGCTCTAGGGAAGTAGGGTTCAACGTGCCCCCTCCCCTTGCAGATCCTGGTATGTGTAAACCAAACTGGGGCACATCATGGGTCACAGAGATTAGACTGACTGCATTAAAAAGGAAAAGTAGTTTAGTAAGAAAATAGAAAGCACACAGCACTTCTGCAAACACAGCAGACTGAGCAAGGGTAAAAGAAAAGGTGATAAAAACAAATAAATTGATCCCTGAGTCTTACATAACCTTACAGATGGTATTAAGATATAGGCTACTTAATTCTTGAAGTTGGAAGCATTTAGAAATTATTACCTGGCCTTCAGTATCTATGTGTCTCATACTAGTGGTGATCTTAGGACCACATGTTCCTAGCTACTTTCTGCAGGCAACATTGATTCCTTTTTCCTCCTTGATCTATAAAATAGGTCAGCAAAAGTCACATGGCATGCCTTCATCACACTCCTGGGAGCCCTGGGTTCTAGTATTGCTGCATCTACCATTTTTGCATCAGACAAAAGGTAAACTTTGCCTTGTGGTGGCCCTTTCGGTTTCATTTACATTAAACTGATTTATTTTCCTGCTTTGCCTGCTGATGTCTGGGTTTATTGATTTTGTTACTTTTGTGTTATTGTATTGCTGTGGTGGTTATTGTATAGCTAACAGCTCTAGTGCTGCTACTAGGTTTCTGGTTTTAGAATGTTGTTAGTTTTCATTGTAATTATTTTATCCTGTTATTTTATTTTGCTTTGAGTGCCATTGTAGCAGAAATGTCAGGAAGAAATCCAGAAATCCTCTAAACCTGAAGTCTACAACCATTATGACCCTGCGGGAACCTTTGAATTTCTGACACAGGGCAATGGGCACAATCACAAATTGGCTGCCACAGGAGATTGAGCCAATCTGTCAGCTACACTGCCATGGAGGTTGGTGAGCTCGGTCTGTGTCTGGTTAATTGCTACTGCATTCCTTTCTGTGCTTTTTCTGCTTTGCGCCGAAATGCTTATCTATACAGATGTGCAGGAGGGAGTTGTATTGTCTGGGTTTTTCCTAGGTGCCGTGGGAGAGTGTTGGTTCTCAGCTTTAGCTACCTAACGGTCTCCGAGATTTATCCCGCGTGCGGGAGGGTGTCTAATTGGCCAGTGCTGTGGGGGGAGGTGCATACGAATACCCTATATCCTATTATGCCCATGGGGCCGCCGCCATTCTTAACAGTGCTCATGTTACTGCATCTATAGCTCTGCAATAAAAGTATTACCGTTCTTGAATGCGTGTACTTCGTTGTTGGCTGTGGGTTCTGACACAATCATGAAATAGCTGCTGCAGGAGGCAAAGCCAACCATAGACCATCAGAGAGTGAGATTATATTTAATGCTAATAGAAAGGCCTAGACCACATTGCCGGTGTCACACAGGAAGTGATGTCATCACGTCAGCAGCTTTCAGGCGACATTCTTGTATTTGGGCAAAAACTCTATGGTAGAAGCCAGTTTCACCATAGAGTTTTTTGCTCAAATACCAGAACATTGCCCAGAAGTTGCTGAGGTGATGGTATCACTTCCTGTGTGACATCGGCAACGTGGCCTTTCTCTTTCTCCTGGTAAATCCCTCCATCCCCTGCTGGTTGCCAGGAGGGACCTGGCAACCCAAGTGCTCAGGGGCACCACAATGAGGACTCCTGCTCTATGCAAAGTTAAGAAACTTTCCCCCTGGCAAGATCCAACTGCCACATCTAATGCCTCATATCAGTGCTCTTTCACCGTCACATGAGAAACAATGGGCAGTACCAGGATTGAGGGAACTCCACAGTAGGTCTTGTGTTTTGCGCTTAGAAAGTCTATGGGGTTCCCCATCGTTCCTCCCTCCCTCCCAAGCTAAGAATACAGTTTGAGATCCAATATAGCAGATATTATGAAGAGTCCATCTTCTCCCATCCAAAGGAAACTTAAACCTGTAGCCCTACTACTGGATTCTTACCTAGTTGAAGTCCACAGGGGATATATCCTGTTGCCACATTTTCTAGAGATCATTCTGCACACTCATCTGCATATATTTAGTAAAACTATAAGGTCTCACGCCACTCCAAAACAGAATCATCTTGTCATTCTTTAAAGAGTTATAGATTGCTATGGAGGAGCACATAGAAAGGATTCTTTCCTAGACAAGAAATATGGCTCTTAGCATGTAGTCTGATTTATTCTTGCAGGTGCAACAAAATATTTCCCATCTAAGAGGAGAAGACAGTAAATGATAATGATTTACTATAATCCAAGAGCTCTTTCAAGGTCAGAAGCGATGGCTTGCTTTCATTCTAGTTGAACATACTCTCTGTAGAAGCCCCACAGAACTTGTTTATCTGTAAAGTGAACATTCTCATTGCCTGTTGACCTATTAGTTTTGGGGCAAAATAACTTAGTGAGAGATTCTTTCATATCCTTTCATCTCCCCCCCCCCCCCCCCCCCCCGTAAGGTTAGCCACTTAACTGCATTGCAGAGAAAAATAGTGAATTGATTGACCTGTGCTGCATTTGTTTGAATGAAAGGTCTGTGGCTGGCTTTTAAATAAACATGTGAAGGCCTGAGATGGTAGATAAAGATGCCTGCCTCCATGTGGTACCTGGAGATCCTCCAGAATTACAGCTTTTCTCCAGACTACAGAAATCAGTTGCCCTGGAGAAAATGGCTGCTTTGGGTGGTGGTAGGGTTGTCAGGTCCTTTACCTCTGCAGGTGGGGGGCTTTGGGGGGTGTTCCGGCAGGTGGGGGATGTCACGTGATGCCCCCAACGTGATGACATCACCCGGAAGTGACATCATCATGCAGCAAACGTCATATGGGGACGCTCTGTTATTTGGGCGAAAATCTATGGTTTTTCCTCCCTCAAAACCATAGAGTTTGCCCAAATACCAGAGCGTTTCCGGCGCGATGATGTTGCTCCTGGGTGACATCATCGTGTTGGGGGCGGTACTTCTGGTTTTACTGGACGTGGCCCAACAACGTCATTTGGAGGTGGGATTTACCCCACCAGCCTGCTCCAAATTGGGAGATCCTCCTCCCGAACTGGGAGGCTGGGATGCCTAGGTGGTGGACTGTATGGAATTGTACCCCACTGAGGTCCCTATCCTCCCCAGGACCCATCCCCAAATGTCTAGGAGTTTCCCAGCCTGGATCTGGCAACCCTACCCCGTCATCCCCTGCTGGTGGGCAGGGGAGACCTGACAACCCTAATGGTAGGCCGTCTCTTAGTTGGGCACCTTCAGAACTTGCTTGACGAGTAACAATTAGCAGTTTTTGGAAGGATCTGTTTTTAATCATCTCAAGCAATTTATGTGCTGCGAGTAGTTTCTCAGTGCCCATTTCCTATCTTAAACCCAGGGAACCGAAAGACAAACATGTTGTGGGATTAGCATAACTTACTTTCCCAGCGTACCCTCATGCGTGATAGCTATCTTGCTGGATTGGGTCAAATGCCTCCATTGTAAAACCACTTTGCTTCCCCACTGAATACCTAACAGGCTGCCAATCAGATAAGGATAACGAAAGGAAATAGCGTAATAAGATTATTCTCCAAAGCCATCAATGAGAAACTCTAGCAGTCTCAAATAAACAAGTTTGATGTGATAAGGCATGATTTTGTCTAAAATACGATGCAGAGAATAATCAGTCCTCGGATCGAGTAGGTTCTTCAGGATAGGAGAGGATAGCCTGTTTTGAGCTCTCATTTAATTAGCAGGCATGCTTACGCATGGAGAAGCAATGCTCTTTCACGAACAGGCAGCTGGAATGTCGGAGACAATCCGTCTTTTCTGATGGCCATAACTCTTGAGCACTGAAGTCAATGGGTGTAAACACACTTAGCTCAGGTTGGAAAACTGCCATCTGGAATCAGCTCTCGAGAGGGAACTTTTGGAGAAAGTGGAATAGCTAATAATCTTCATTTAACTTCGAGGGCTATTCCATTCAATATATTTTCCTTCATGGTGTTTTACAATAAGGGCAGTTTAAAAGGGAAGGTATTGATGACTAGTTTATAAGGTAATTTTTATCAGAGAAAAGAGCCACACAACTGCATTTGAAGACTGCTGGTGCTGCTGTTGTGAGAGCCAGTGTGGTATAGTGGGTAAGAGTGTCAGACTGATATCTGGGAGACCCACGTTCAAACCCCCACTTGTGCCATGGAAGCTCGCTGGGTGACCTTGGGCCAGTCACACTCTCTCAAGCTAACCCACCTCGCAGGGCTGTTGTGAGGATAAAATGGAGGAGAGGAGAATGAGGTAAGCTGCCTTGGATCCCCATTCGGGAGAAGGGCAGGGCACAGATGAAACAAACAAACAAACAAATAAATAAATAAATATTAGTTTTAGGGACAATCTAAAAGTGTTCCTGTGGACAGACTGCAACAATATGCACTGTACAAGTCAACTTGGTTGAAACCGAGTCTCTAAAATGTGGTGTCGTGTAGACCAACTTTTCTTTGCCCTACACCCATTCTTAACCAGAAGAAGAAGAAGAAGAAGAAGAAGACTGGATTTCAGAGCGGCTTACAAACTCCTTTCCCTTCCCCTCCCCATGACAGACTCCCTGTGACATAGGTAGGACTGAGAAGGCTCTTTAGAGGACTGCCCTTTCAAGGACAGCTCTTGTCAGAACTATGGCTTGCCCAAGGTCATCCAGCAGCTGCAAGTGGAGGAGTGGGGAATCAAACCCGGTTCTCCCAGATTAGAGTCTGCACACTTAACCACTGCACCCAACTGGGTTTCCCGCTGTTCTTCCACCGCACAGAAAGCCACTGTGGGGTTGGCTGCCTTCTCCTAACTAGAGGAAAGCCTCGCACTTGCTTTGAAGAAACGGAGTCTGGGGAGTCAGCCCCTGGCACATGGCAAAGTGCCTGCTGTGGAGCGCACGGTGCTCGGCACCTCTGTACATGTGGCGATGGGACACACACACCGCGCCCGCTCCTCCATTCTCTACTACCAAATGAGGTAGGTAGCCACTGGGAGATAGGGACATTTTGTTTTAAGCCAAATGGATTATCAGAACAAAGTCTGAGTCCAGCGGCACCTTTAAGACCGACCAAGTTTTATTCAAGAGATAAGCTTTCGTGTGCATGCAACACTTCTTCAGGTACAGTGAAGGAGAATTTCCTCAGCCATTACATATAGGAAGGGGGGGGATTAGTTGCCAGGAAGTGCCCATTAGAGACAGGAACAAAAATGGAAATTGTCCATATAGGTATTTGTTCTGCTGCTTCAGACCAACACGGCTACCCACCTGAATCTATCAAAATGGATTCTCATTTAGCCTTCTTTGTAGAATGATCCCTTGTAGAGACTTTGTACTACATCATCATTTGTCTTTCTTTCAACTTTGCTGAGAACTCAGCTGTAGCAAGGTGGAGGCAATGTTACAGAGGGGTTGGATGAATTGGGGGTCTTGGTCTGGGACTAGGGACAATGGGCTCACCTCCGCCCTCAGCCATGAAGCTCATTGGTTGATTTGGGGAAAGTCTTTTGACCTAGTCACGCTTGTCCTTGTGAGGAGAGCAAGCCCTGTGAGGAAAGGCTGAGGGACTTGGGAATGTTCAGTCTGGAGAAGAGGAGATTGATGGCTCTCTCTAAGGATTTGAAGGGCTGTGTCACTTCGAGGGGGGCAGGGAGCGGTTCCTGTTGGCAGCAGAGGAGAGGACTCGCAATCATGGGTTTAAATTAAGGGTGGGAAGGTACCGGCTGGATCTTAGGAAAAACTTTTGTAACTTTTCAACTTTTTTGCAGTAAGAGTTGTGCAGCAGTGGAATCAGCTTTATTTATTTATATTTATGTCTTCGGTTTATTATACCGCCCTAACCCTCTTGGGGGTCTCTGGGCGGTTTACAGAGGAGGTGCTAGTCACATTTATGCTCCCTAACTAAGGCCACATTTGTTGAATGGGGGATGGGGTTGCCTACTGACACCCAGTGGTGGTTGATGTTCTTTCCATTCGCTCAGCTCGGCTCTTCCCAGGCATCTTTTTTCCTCGGCGAGATGTTCTTCTGGTGCTCAGCGGATGGCATACGGCATACGCCCGACGTCCTCCTCCGGCCCCGGCTGCATCCTTTCGGCTCCGCCGCGCCTCCAGATGACATCATCGAGCGCCTCTGCCTCCGCCTCCACCAGTGCCCTAGGGAGGTGGTGCCCTCGGGAGGTGGTGAGCTCCCCCTCACTGGCAGTCTTTAAGCAGCGGCTGGACAAACACTTGTCAGGGATGCTCTAGGCCAGTGATGGAGAACCTTTAGAGACCAAGTCCCCAAACTGCGACCCAAAACCCACTTATTTATCGCAAAGTGCCAACACGGCAATTTAACCTGGATACTGAGGTTTTACTTTAGAAAAAACAACTCATACATTAACTTAAGATGATCCAAACAAAGTAAGGAAAGCAATCCCAAATGTTTTCATTTACTTAAAATTATTTGGCAGAGAATTCGACACTTTAATGACGGTCTGGGCCTGGCTGGGCCGATGGCACGCGTGCCCACAGAGAGGGCTCTGAGTGCCACCTCTGGCACCCGTGCCGTAGGTTCGCCACCGCTGCTCTAGGCTGATCCTGCATTGAGCAGGACTAGATGGCCTGTATGGCCCCTTCCAACTCTCTGCGATTCTGTGATGCTATGATTCTACTCCCAACCTTGCTACAGCTGACCCTGACTTTTGACACTGAAACTTGGACTCTGATTTCTGGATTTACCCACGAACCGTGGCTGCTGCCAAATTACCTACGCCTTGTCACAGCTGCTGGTGAAACGCCCTAAGCAGAGCTGTACCCTTTTTAAGCCCATTGACTATAATGGGCTTCGAAGACGGTAACAGTTTAGGATTGCACTGCCACAGGTAATGATGGACAACGCAGTCACTTGACCGCTTCTCTGTTCCAGTGCATTTGACGTCCTCACAGCAATGCATCTTGCGACCATCTGGGGCCATGATGAAGACGCATCAGACAAAACGGGGCCTCCCTTCAATCTCTAGGCATGTGGTTCACTGCCCTTGGCTAGGATGCCATTCTCCCGACACAGCTGAATCATTTTGCTCCAAAGTAAACATACATATTTTATTGCTGGTACTGCGGTTAAAACCCACAATGAAGTTTTGAGGCTCGGAACGGAATTGTAGGGAGAGACTGAATGAGAAAAGACATACCCTGGGAGGCAAAAACACAGCACACACAAATACACACACGCACTTAAAACCTGGTTTGGATCACTAAGACAAAGTACAAACGCAACCAAGTATTTCCAAAAAATGGGTACCCCTCCTATTTAAACAGACTCAGTCAGACATCATGATTTAAATTAAACTGCATGTGTATTTTCTTCTCCGTTTTGCTTGTGCCCTCTGCATTGGGTGTTTCTTTCCCCCCCTCCCCACGTAGAAGACGTTGACTGCCAAAATCAGAACTGTGCACACGCACGCAGGGAGAGAGAGATGATTTAAATTAAGAGGAATTAGCATAAGCATCTGGCAAATATACATAACAGATAATTCCTGGGTTCTTGTTTCATATTAGGGAACGATTCCAAATTCCATGCCTACACTTCCATGATTCAGGGGCACTCTGTGTGTATCTCCAGAAGTGTAGACAAAAATGTTCCGTTTGTCTTGTCTTCACTCGGCATGATACCAGCTACAGCTGTAGAGGTTTTCTCTGTCCGGATTCTGTCCTGTCTTTTGTTTAACAGCAGCCCAAATCTAGGTTTATCAGATTTGGAGAATAAAACAAGGAAATGTATATATTTAGCAGCAGAAACGAGAGAAGTTCTTGTCCAGCTCAGACCAATGCAAAGTAGGGAACCAGAGGGGAGCAGCACGTCTTACCTCACTACCCGACTGGCACACTGGCCCAACCCAATCTCAGCAGGTATCCAATTAGTGACATGCTGTAGAACACGTTTATTGTACTTCACATAGACAAAGACTGACTCTAACGGCCGACAGGGCCAACTATATACATATCCACCACAACCCCCCCCACTCCCATTGGAGGGTTTGAATGTCCCGCCAAGGTGGCTATTGGTTGGGGCTGGGGAATCCAGGATCCAAAGTTTCCTTTGTTCTCAGATCCAAGCTCTGACCTGTCCGCGGACCCCTAGAGGCGGTCCACATACATAACACTGGCCCCACCCAATCTCAGCGGGTATCCAATTGTCCGTGTGCACAGACACCATACCTCTTATGGATGCCATGGTGGGGGATGGGGTGGGGTAGGGTTGCCAGGTCTAAATTGGGAAACTCCTGGAGATTTGAGGATGGAGCCTGGGGAGGATGGGGACCTCAGTGGGGTACAATGCCATAAAGTCCATCTTCCAGAGCATCCATTTTCTCTGGGGGAACTGATCTCTGTAGTCCGGAGATGAGCTGTAATTCTGGGGGATCCCCAGGACCCACCTGGAGGCTGGCATCCCTAGGACCTGTGAAGGAAGTACTAAATTCACAGTGCAATCCTAAACAGAGTTAAATCCTTCTAAATTCATTGGGCTTTTGGTGTAGTGGTGAGCCAGTTTGGTGTGGTGGTTAGGATCACAGACTCCAATCTGAGAGAGCCAGGTTCGATTCCCTACTCCTCCACATACAGCTGCTGGTGTGACCTTGGGCAAGCCACAGTTCTCTCGTAGCAGTTCTCTCAAGAGCAGTTCTCTCAGAGGTCTCTCAGCCCGACTTACCTCACAGGGTGTCTGTTGTGGGGAGGGGAAGGGAAAGGAGATTGTAAGCCACTCTGAGACTCTGAGTGAAGGGTGGGGTATAAATCCAATCTCTTCTTCTTCTTCTTCTTTTCTCCTCCTCCTCCTCTGTTTAGGATTGCACTGTGAACCTAGCATCTAACTGCACATATTAAGCCTATGCATGACAAATCAGAGGAGGCTGTGTCACCCAAAAGCATCTCAAGATGGACCATCACCACCACCACCCATTTAAGCCCAAGAAGAGACGATTCGCAACTAGCTTGTTGGAGGTGTCATTAAAGTCCAGAGGTCGATTCGGGGGAGATTGCGGGGAATCGCAGGGGAATCGGGGGGGATTCGGGGGGGATCGCGGGGGATCACAGTTCCCCCGGGTGAGGGGCGGGGGCGGGGCACAAGACAAGGCCCCGCCCCCTGCTTTTGCCCGCCCTGCTTCCGGCCCTCATTCAGCCAGGAGGAGGCAGGAGAAGAGGGAGGGTAAGTTGCTTCCTCCCTGCCTCTCCCCACC
>NW_015169231.1:313911-318346 GCF_001447785.1 Gekko japonicus | reverse complement strand
AAGCTCCAACTAGGTGGCCTGCCCAGACAAGCCCAGGCATACCTCCTTATGCTGGCTACTCCACCAGCAGCAGTTAAGCCTGAGTGGAAGACTGCACATGTCCAGACATAACAGTAATGGAGGAATGACTCTTCTTTGCAGTCCTCACTGGAGCAAAATGCCCACAGGTATCTGTGTAGAAATTACTGTTTTGGTTGGTCAGTGTTTAAGATGAATGCTGTCCATGCATGGAGCTTAAGCCAAAACTGCCTTCCCAGGTAGGCCAGAGCCTGCAGGTCAAGTTTTTTCTACCTTCACCTTCAGTCTGCCAGAGTATCGGGATGTCAGTTCATACGTCAACATTGGATAGACGATGGAACCAACAGAACTTCTCCTGTGGTACGAGGGGCTGTATGCAGGTTGACAACTCTGGGTTGGGACGTTTCTGGGGGTGGAGCCAGCAGAGGACAGAGTGTGGGGAGAGGAGGGACCACAGTGGGAGATAATACTATCCTCTGGAGTGGTGGCAGAGTAAAAAACAGGCAGAGGAACGGAGCACCAGCTGTTTAAAGAAAATAACTCGGGTCCCTGTCACACATGCCAGAAAACGTGGGGTGGAAGCAAGTCTCTAGATGTAGTGGCAGGTGAATCGGGGGGTTTTCTTCTCCTCATGTTTCCAACGCTCTCCATCAAGGGATCATTGACGCAATTGGAGCGCACTGGAGCGATCACATGGGAAACTCCATCTGCAGCCCGTCGCAACCCGTTTGATACTACACTTTCCCAGGTATTTTTTAACTCCGCGTCTTCGGCAGAGTGAGACGGGTTGCCGATGGGTGCGGGACGCTTGCCAGATGTTCCCGTGTGATTGCGCCCTTAAAATCCGCCCGGCAGTCGTGCCTCTCGCGCAGCTACTTCTGCATGTGATCGGGACCTCGGTTTATTAAAGAAGAAATAAACTGACAGGAGAGGAAGAGGGGCCCAACTAACTGAGTAACTGCCCTGAGAGACAGGAACAAAGGGAGGAGGGCTCAGTTGGAGCAGGAAGTCTCCAGAGAGCCAATCAAGAGACAAGAAGGACATAATTTGAAATTTTGGGAAGGCCCTAATCGAGCTATGCTGACCAGCAGTCTTTCAGCTGTCCCCTATAGGCTGTGCTTCTCATTTTCAATATAGACCTTGTATATTCCAACATGAAGAAGCCAGTTTCTCCACAAGAATTGATCTCTGCCACTTGGAGATCAATTGTAGTTCTGGCCAGTCTAGGCTTGCCAAGTCCCCCGGGGGGCAGGGAAACCCCCGCCCCAGAGGCCCGTTCCCAACCGCCGGCGGATCGGGCCCCGGGGGGGGGAACCCCACCCCCCAAAGCACAGGACGTGCCCGGCATCAGCACGTCACCCGGAAGTGACACACCCACGCCGGGCGTGCCGGGGGCGGGGCCGCAGTCATCTGAGGGAAAACTCTATGTTTTTCCCTCGGATGATCACAGCCCCGCCCCTGGCGCACCCGACACGGCCGCGTCACTTCCGGGTGACGTGCTCGCGGCACGCACACGCTCCCGGAGCAAGCCAGGAGTCCCCCGCTGCGGCTTAAGGTAGGACTTGGCAACCCTAGGCCAGTCCCCAGGCCCCACGTGGAGGATGGCAAGCCCAGCTCCGTCGATGACATCTCAGGGAACTTTCTGGAGACCAGTATTTTCCCGTGCAGTTGGATGGGAGGAGCCCTGGAGGTTTAAAAGAATTTTCCCTTTTTAAATTATTTCAGGGGCAGGGGAGAGAGCTTGAAACTGAGATGGAAAGAAGTCTTAACTCTGCAATGGAAACCTTTTAGAACCATTTGAGACATCTGTGAAAGAGGACAGGAATACCTCAGCGAGACCTAAATGTAGGCTGAAACAAAAATGTGGTGATTTTAAAATTATCTTGCCTGCCTCTTGATCCACCACCACAGGGGGCAAGTTTTTGACCTGGTGGGAGAAGAATGACTGTGGTATTGCTCATTTTTCCCCCTCCCTAGTAGCAGTCAGACATCCTTTATTTTGGCTATATGCTTTTCCTTTTTTATACTCAGTGACTGGAAATGGTGCTGTGTAGCTTTGCCAGTATATTAAGTTAAATTTTGGGAACAACGTTGCTGCTGTTTAAATTCGTTACGTTCCTTTTCCAAGAGATTCTGTTTCTATTGTTTGTGCCAGACCAATTCTCTTCTCGCAGGTATATATAATGAAAAAAAGATGTGAATTTTTTTAAAGCATTTCTTTAAAGGAAAAATAGTTGGCTTTCTTTATAATCTGCTTCGTTGGCCTGCAACTCGTCCACACAAAAGAAAGCCACGCACTTCCATCTTGGCTATCGCGAGACGATTCATATCATTCAAACCCACAGCCTAGAGTCATAATCCTCTAGAAATTGTTTCTTTTTCATTTCTACTTTGCAAAGCCGGGTTTCGTGCAGATACAAATTGGCTTCGAAAATCTGAGTTAAGTTTACACAGCTGAGTTTTCTGTTCTTTTGACCCATTTTGGAAAATAAGAAAAAAGCCTCTAGGAATTATACATTTTAGAGGCAGCCCTGCAGTTTCTGTTTAATGAATGACTGGGAAAAAGAAGATTCTGGTATTCTTTATCCTATAGCATATCCTCCAGTTTTAAGGACAGCAATTTTTTGAATCCAGACTGAGGTAACCTCCTTCTACAGAAGGAGCAAGACTAAAACAACCTTTGCAGAATGGAGCTACTTGCCGTAATCTAAAGCATGAAGCTGCACATGCATGTAAATTATAGTCAGCAATCATTATGAACTAGCACAGAAGTCCCCAACATGGTGTCCTGCCCATGAGCACAATGGAGCCACCATCTTTTCTGGTGCCCACCAAGCATTTTTAGGAAATGGTCAGGTAGGGGTTTTGCCCAGCCAGCTTTCTGATTGACTACTGGAGATCTGATTGGCTGTGCAGATTTTTTGAAATGTTTTTTTTTCTTTTTGCAGCAGCTGCCACCACAGCACAAGAATCTATACTGTGTGACTGAAGTTGCCTCCTGTGGCAGCCATTTTGTGGCTGCCATTTTGTTGTTACGCCCACCATGCTGTGTCAGAATTCCAAATGTGCCCACAGGCTCAAAAAAGGTTAGGAACCCGTGAGCTCACACATTCTAAAGCAGGAAGAAGCACACAGACACATACACACAGACAGACAGAGAGAGAGAGGCATCAGTAATATTGTCCAGTGTCTCCACAACATTGCCAAGCCTTCTGACTGGTTTTCATTCCAATTTCTTCAGCTTTCCCTGCCGAGGTAAACGCATTCAATCTATTCGCCTTTTATATGCTCTTCCTGCTTTTGGCACAAGAAGAATGTTTGAGAAATTTAAGAGGTCTGCTTTTCTTAAAACAGCAGCATTTCAGCAGGGATAAATCTTTGACCAGCACATGCCTCTGGATACCTTGTTATCATGGAGTGCTAATGGGAATTATTTTTAATACTTCATTGAGAAACAATAGCTTACATTTTTCGATGCAAATAATAAATCTTTCCAGAGATTGGTGTTGGATGTGAAACGTGACACCTCAGTCTTGACAAAAACGGGCCGGTGTCCAATTTGCGTAATTTAGGCAAAGTAATAGAGAGGGCGGTGGCAGCACAGTTGCAGGCCTTTCTGGATGACACCTCCGCGCTGGATCCGTTTCAGTCCGGCTTCCGCCCGAGCCACGGTACTGAGACAGTACTGGTGGCCCTCACGGATGACCTCCGTAGGCACCTGGATCGGGGCGAGACGGCGGTGCATCTGCTGTTGGACCTGTCGGCTGCGTTCGACATGGTCGATCACCAGTTGCTCACCCACTGCCTCGCCGACGTGGGGATTCGGGGACTCGCCTTGCAGTGGCTTGTCTCCTTCCTCCAAGGTCGGGGACAAAGGGTGGCGCTTGGCGAGAGTACATCCCAGAGGCACCCACTAGAATGTGGAGTGCCTCAGGGAGCTGTGCTCTCGCCGATGCTGTTTAACATCTATATGCGCCCCCTTGCCCAGATTGCCCGGAGGCATGGGCTGGGTTGCCATCAATATGCTGATGACACCCAGCTCTATCTGTTGTTGGACGGCCAGTCTGGCTCTAACCTGGAAAATCTGGATCGGGCGTTGTGGGACGTAGCGGACTGGCTCAGACGGAGTCGACTGAAACTAAATCCGACGAAGATGGAGGTCCTATGCCTGAATCGGAACGGTACGGGGTTGGGGCTCCCACTTCTGGCCTTCGGTGGGGCACCATTGGTGCCAGCTCCAAGGGTACGGAGTTTGGGAGTGCTCCTGGATGCCTCCTTGACGATGGAGGCCCAGGTAGCAGCCACTGCCAAGGCAGCCTTTTACCATCTACGGCTGATTAGGTAGTTGGTCCCCTTCCTCGAATGCAATGATCTGGCGTCAGTGATCCACGTGATGGTCACCTCGAGGTTGGATTAC
>NW_015169231.1:305824-313521 GCF_001447785.1 Gekko japonicus | reverse complement strand
CTTTATAGTTGCCGCCATGGGTATGTTATACTGTGTGTAAATTACGATTTTATTGTACTGTTATAGATTGTTTTAGAGGCATTGTTTTATTGGTTTTAATGTTGTAAGCCGCCTCGAGCCGCTTCGGCGGGAGGGCGGGATAAAAATCAAATAAATAAATAAATGAACACTTTCTCTGAGCTGAAGCCATTCCTGATTTTATTCTCAAATCCACGTTGTCTCTCTCTGAGGCATATCAAATTTTGTTTTCATTCCATTTCAAACTAGTCGAGCATCTTGGTTTGCATTCCTTTGACCTGCCCTGTGTGTTTCTTCCACCCTTTCCATAATCTCTGAATTAAACTCTGTGGGGTACATCAGCTCTGTGGGGTACATCAGCATCAAGGAAGTACACTCTTGTAGAAAGGTTTTACTTTATTTGAAGCTATAGGTGCATGTACAGGATCACTGTTAGGAATGGGGGGAAAGCAATGAGCATGACAGGTTATAGTACATTCAAACAGCTGAGGCCCAAATGCAGGACTTCCCTCGCGCGCCATCGGGCCTGGGAGCATAACGCTTCTAGGCAGCATAACATATCTCCTTCCCACGGTTCTCCGTGAGATCACCAAAGCAACTATCTAGCAGCAACCACCTGTGGCCTTGAGAGATATACAAGTTCCAGCAGCGAAGCAATTAAGCGCATCAACAACAGGTCTACATATGAAAGCGAAAGCGCTCAAGCACATACATAGTAAAACCAAAATAAAGGAAATTTGGCAGTTTGCTGACAGGTTGCCACCCTACAGGTGTCTCCTGCAGATCCCCTGCTATTGCAATTGATCTTCAGATGACCAAGATCAGTTCTCCTGGATAAAATGTCTGCTTTTGAGGCTGGACTCTATGGCATTATATCTTGCTGAGGTCCCTCCCTTCCCCAAACCCCACCTTCCTCAGGTTCCATCCCCAAAATCTCCAAGTATTTCCCTAACCAGAGCCAGCAGCCCTATCACAGGAGGATCATGATTGGGGGAGGTCTGAGACACCCCATTTTCTCAGGGTTTGGATTTTGATATGCAAAGGGCATCAGGATGGGAGTGTGTTTATTGTGCGCATTTTTGTTTTATTCTTTCCTTTTTATAAGAACATTTTCTAGTTAAATATCTGCCTGGTTTATTTGGGAGTTCTCTAAAAGAAAAATTCCCCATATACATAGGTGGATATTCCCAGTCACCCCCTCTCACTCTGTCGCCTTAAAACTAATCTGGAGAGCCAGTTCGGTGTAGTGGTTAAGTGCACGGACTCTAATCTGGGAGAACCGGGTTTGATTCCCCACTCCTCCACATGCACCTGGCTGGATGACCTTGGGCAAGCCGTAGTTCTGGCACAGCTGTTCTTGAAAAAGAGCAGTTTCTGTCAGAGCTATCTCAGCCCCACCCACCTCACAGGGTGTCTGTTGTGGGGAGGGGAAGGGAAAGGAGTTTGTAAGCCGCTCTGAGACACCTTTGGGTAGTGAAGGGTATAAATCCAACCTCTTCTTCATCCTCCCAACCAAGTAGGAGACCGCCTACTTGGGAAACACCCACCTCTTGGTCAGTTTGGATGCAATACAGGAAATTTTGCCAAGTAAGCTAAGGTCTCGTGGAAGGTAATGGGTAGTCCCTTGCAGTGTTCCCTCTAAGCTGTGGAGTCTTGTGAGCAAAAATTCTACTTTGTGAGCTACTGGCATTAAAGCTGTGAGCAAGTGATTTGGCTGCTGCAGGAATTAGTTAGCTCTGGAGCCATCCTTCCTGAGCGAAGACAAAAATGTGTGAGCTGGAGGCTAAAAAACCATGAGCTAGCTCACACTAACTCAGCTTAGAGGGAACACTGGTCCCTTGATGGATCAGTACCGCAGCCCTGAAATTGCTAGTTTGCTGCTACCTCAATGTCCTAGAGTGAAGAAAACTCTAAAAAAACTCAAATCAAGTTTCCCTACTGCAGCATTTGTGTGAAGTCTTCTGTATTCCTCAGGCTTCTCTTTGACACACTGCTGCATTCTTTCTCCTCAGGGGGACTGGGCACACAGCCACGACTGACGGGAAAGCCTATGATCATTTTCCAAATATGAACTCCTGTGTTCATTGAGGTGTCTCCTCCTTTTCACCATGTGGTCACTTCCAAAGCCATTGAATTAAGAGCTCACAAGTGATAAAACACCACGATGCAATTTAAACATTTACCCTGACACCAAGGTTATTGACACAGGAGGTTTTCAAAATGCTTTTTCGAGATTAAATATGTTTTTGAAACACCAGTTATCTCAACAGTACCAGCTTTTATTCTTCCCTGAAGTCTCTACACACGGTGCCATTTCCGGTCTTGGACAGATAAACACATCATTATAATTCAAAATGTTTAGTACAGTTTGCAAAAGTGGTTTGCGGTGACTATTTCAAATAAGCCTTTGGGAATTTCTTGTAATGCTCCCATTTTTTAACATAAGGAACTAAGGCAGAGAGACAAAATGATTCACCTGAGGCCACGCAGCATCTTCAAGATTTAAACCTGCTTCCAACTGCAAATCCCTCATTCCCAGCTATGGCAGATTCTAAACCCATCTGTTTCCTCACAGTTTTTCCACAGCCATGTCGGGAGGTTAATCTCCCTCCACACTGCACGTTGCTTTCACTTTCTTTGGTCATTGGGTCTTATGGTACCTTCTGCATAGATTTATGGCCGTTCAGAAGTGACTTCGCAGTCAGTACAGTGTTGTCCCGGGTATCTGAATGTGGTTTTGAGCGGCACCTTTTCCTTCCTCAGCTTCCGATTCAAATGAAACAATAATCAGACAACTTGACACGGCTGCATTGATCTCCGTCACTTCCCCCGCCCCTATTTCCCTCTCTGTATTTATCAACTCGCCATGAATTACTTGGCTCAGGTGGCTAATGACCACTGAGGCAAGTACTGACACAGGAAAATCTGCATACCAATGCAGGAACGAGAGGTGAAAACAAAATGGATGGCAAGCTGACACTAGCCAATGGAATGAAAACGAATATTCCGAGGCAAGAGGAACTAGGTCGAGTGCTGATAAAATGTGGAGCAAATGCCGGGTGCAGAATGGACCTATAACGGAGATGGCTGAGGGAGAAGGGGATTACCACTTTAGCAAGGCAAGAGCTGAACCTGGAGCTTCATGATTGGTTCATTCTCTTAGCTAATCTGCACACCAAGAGATGCCCATCCATTTGCCTTACCTAAGTCCACAATTTCTTAGGGCCAGTCATTTCATTTTGAAGTTACATTCATTTGGGGAGCATTTCCTATGGCCCAAGCTCAATGCATATTGCCAGACCCATCGTTTCTTGTTTTTTATTCCATATTGTGATGACTCCATATTGTGATGATTCACAATATGGAGAGCAAGTTTGGTGTAGTGGTTAAGTGCACGGACTCCAATCTGGGAGAACCGAGTTTGATTCCCCACTCCTCCACTTGCACCTGCTGATGTGACCTTGGGTCAGTCACAAGCTCTGGCACAGCTGTCCTTGAAAAAGAGCAGTTTGTGTCAGAGTTCTCTCAGCCCCACCCACCTCACAGGGTGTTTGTTGTGGGGAGGGGAAGGGAAAGGAGTTTGTAAGCCGCTCTGAGATGCCAAGTGAAGGGCGGGGTATAAATCCAATCTCTTCTTCTTCTTCTTTAAATGATATTCCTTCAAAGCACTATTGTAGATGTCCCTCTCTTAACCCCCCCCCCATAGCTATTTTGGACAGAAAAGATATGTGAATTTACCAAAAATACTCACAGCTTTAATCCAGTTCAGAAGCTGGATATATAAGAAAAGCAATCCAGTATTGATTGTTTTTAATGGGGAATGGATTTTTGGTTGTAATTTCTCCTACTCTCATCTGGCTCTTCTGCATTCTCAGTTTTGTCACTCGCTTGCCCCTGTTGCTCTGGGTCCCCCCCCCTTTTCCACATGTGTTTTGCTCCCTCTGGAACTACTAGAGAGAGCAAAACACATTGGGGGGGGGACCTGAAGCAATAGGGACACACAAGTGATGAAAATTTAGTCACCCCTTTTCTTAAAGATATGCAACTGCTAAATGTGCAAGCCCAGGTGTCATGGCTACTATCGGATACCAATGCTCGTGTCACCCTCTCAGTGGCAAAATTCATAGGCACAATAATCAAATACAAGAGAAATAATACTGAGTACGGTCTTTTTAAAAAAAATATTTGATTCTAATTTCTGCTTAAGGTGATACCTGTATGAGCAGTACTAGATAGATAGATAGATAGATAGATAGATAGATAGATAGATAGATAGATAGATAGATAGATAGATGATAATCAGAATGTGGGGATGAAATCCTTGAGAACTGCTCTGCCTGGAATCCTCTCTTTGGAATTGTGTGCAGCAGACACGAGAGCATAATTGCCCTTCTGCGTTTGTGTGTTAAGCGCCATCAAGTCCTGTCTGACTCATGGAGATATATGCATTAGTGACCTCCAAAATGTTCTATCGTTAACAGCCTTGCTGAGGTCTTGCAAATTGAGGGTCACGGCTTCCTTTATTGAGTCAATCCATCACCTGCTGGGTCTTCCTCTTTTCCTGCTGCCTTCAACTTTTATTGTCTTTTCCAGTGACTCTTGTCTTTCCATAATGTGACTAAAGTACAATAGCCTCCGTTGAGTCGTTTTAGCTTCTAAGGAGAGTTCAGCTTTGATCTAGAACCCACTTACTTGTCTTTACAGTATCTGTAAAACTTCCCTCCAATACCACCTTTCAAGGAAATCAACTTTCTTCCTCTCAGCTTTCTTTGTTGTCCAGCTTTCACACCCAAACATAGTGATGTGGGACACCAGGGCATGAGTTAACTTGATCTTGGTCGCCAGCTACATGTCACTACTCTTGAGCATCTTTCCTAGTTCCTTCATGGCTCCCCTCCCCAGTCTCAATCTCCTTCTGATTTCTTTCTTTCTTTTGGTATTTTTTTGGTATTTGTGTGTGTGTGTGTGTGTGTGTGCGTGTGCCTGCACCTGGAAGTCATGTTGACCTCTTGTGACTGACCCCTACTGGAGGCCTGGAGGATATTCAGAGAGTTGGCTGAATAAAGTCTGCCTCGTGACTTGGTATTCCAAGAAAGTCTCCCATCTAGGTACTAACCACAGTCAACCCTGCTTAGCTTCTGAGATCTGACGAGATTGGGCTTTGCCTGAGCTATACAGGACAGGTCAATCGCCTTCTGATTTCTTTTTTGCAGTCTCCCTTTTGGTTGCTGATGGGGTCAAGGAACAGAAAATCTTAATTTCAATGTCTTCATTGTCAGCTTTAAAGTTGCGTAATCCCTTAGTGTCATTACTTTTGTCTTCTTGGTGTTCAGCTGTAATCCTGCTTTGGCGCTTTCTGCTTTAACCTTCATCACGAGTCTGCAGGCAACTAAATGTCTCCTTGGCAGGGCAGGCACAGGCATGTGTGAACTGGGCCCATATGAGGGCGTTTTCTCCTCCTTTCCGAAGATACTCGAACGTGGGGTGGCGGGAGGAGGGTCTTGTCTAAAGAACAAAATATGGAGAATGCTTACCAGAGGAACAGGTCTACACGTACCTGTTAGATCCTGGCATATCGGCAGATCTTAGATCCTGAATCAGAGGTTTTCTGTCACATAGAAAAATAATCTGATCCTCCATCATCACCTAATGCACCTGAAGTTATTCCTTAATACAACTTCCCTGCCCCTTACTCCTCCTCTGGAACAGGCTGGTGTGGCCCATGCATGCCCAACAAGAGGGCACAGATCCCACCAGCAGCAGCCACCCTGCCACCTGATGCCAGGGACATGTAAACCGAGCTTTGGAGGGGGAGGGTTTTAGATGCTCTTCGGACCATGCTGGCTCTTCGGCTTGGGAAAGGAGATGAGCACCACACCCCTAGAGTCGGATTCAACTGGCTTTCGAGCAAGGGAAACCTTTACCTTTAACAGATCCAGCCCTCTTACTCAGAATTGGTTGCCCCTTTCCCTCCAAAGGTAAAGGTGGCTCAAGTGATTAAGACGCTGAACTGCAGGCTGTGGAAGGTCAGTAGTTCAGCAGTTCGAGACCCGGGTGCCGCATGATGGAGTGAGCTCCCATCTCTAGTTCCAGCTCCTGCTAACCTAGCAGATCGAAAGCAAGAAATTGCAAGTAGATAAATAGGTACCACTTAGGTGGATAGGTAACAGCGTTCCGTGCGCCTTGGTGTTTAGTCATGCCGGCCACATGACCACGGAAACGTCCTCGGACAGCACTGGCTCTTCGGCTTTGAAACGGAGATGAGCACCGCAACCCTACTCCCAGATTTCCCTGGAGCTCATGGCAAGAAGAGAAGGACTAGTGCTTCCCCTTGGATCTTTTTTTCCAGCTGCACATCCCTACGCCTCAGTTGATCAGTGTTAGGGATGCTCGAACACTGTTCGATCCACATCCTGTTCTGTGGTTGTCAACAGGGAACTGCCTTTTTGATGATCAGTTTGTTCGTTGACCCATTCACGGCTTTTTCAGCAGGTTGTGTCATCACATTACTTCTGAAACACGCAGTGCAGTGCAATTGCCTTTTCATGCACGCAGCTTCTCTCTCAGTCCAGTTGAGTTCTACTATCCCCCTCGCCCATCCTTGCTCCACTCAGAGGGCAATTGTTTAAACAGACAAATCAGTCATAAATCAGTCTTAATAAATGCTGTGTTTTAATAAAATCTTACCATTGTAAGTGCTTGTCTAACTAGTCCCCAGTGATGCTCATGGCTGCCAGTTTGAAGTGGTAGCATCTTTTTACGTGCACGGTTGTGCAAAAAACTAATGCAAAGCTGTTCGACAGGCTTCACAGCTGTTCAGCATGAACTGAACTGGCTGTGTGATCAGCTCATGTCTGGCTGATGCCTTCAGACCTGGTAAGTTCAACTCCCAAGCATGTTTGTGGTGAGATTTGCAGCACCCCAATCAGTATTTTAAAACTGATACAAGTATGTGGTGCCCCTCTGATTGCTAAAATGCCCTTGCAACAGGTGAGGCTCCGGGCTCTTCAGAGAGCACTTGGTAGTGAGAGCTAAGCAGAGTTGGCCCTGGTTAGTACTTGGATGGGAGACCACCAAGAAAGTCCATGGTTGCTACAGAGAAGAAAGCAATGGCAAACCACCTCTGTTAGTCTCTTGTCTTGAAAACCCTACAGGGTTGTCATAAGTCGGCTGCAACTCGATGGCACTTTACACACACACACATCAGGAGGTAGACTGGATGGATATCAGTGGCAAAGATAATACAAGACACCCAATCTCAGAATCACCCTAGGGTTGCCAGACCCCTCCCCCGGTGGATGCGGGAGTCCCCCGGTGCAAGGCCCCACCTTCCCATCCCCTCACTATCACTTCTAGGACATTGGGGGCGACACTCTGGTATCTGGGCAAAAACTCTGTGGTAGAGGCCAATTTACCACAGAGTATTTTGCCCAAATACCAGAGCATCGTCCGGCATCCTGGAAGTGGTAACATCAATTCCAGGTCATGTGGACAGCAGTGTTCCCTCTAAGCTGAGTTCATGTGAGCTAGCTCTCAGTTTTTTAGTCCCAAGCTCACACAATTTTGTCTTCGCTTAGGAAGGATGGCTCCAGAGCAAACTAATTCATGCGGTAGCCAAATCTCCTGCTCACAACTTTAATGCTGGTAGCTCACGAAGTAGAATTTTTGCTCACAAGAAT
>NW_015169231.1:303542-304582 GCF_001447785.1 Gekko japonicus | reverse complement strand
ATCCCAATAAGTAATAAAAGACCATAAAAAAAAAAAAAAGGCCTCATTCATTACAGTCGCACAGATGAAAACTTCTGGCCACAATGCTACCCAGAGGCCTAGCCGCAGATGAGGTGATAAACCTCTTTGTGACCCGTAGCATTTCGAAATGCTGCAGCTGGAGCCTCCCATGACAATACTCATCTATGCCAAAAAAAAAAAAAAAAGCCTTTGTACCCATAATCCTGTGGTGAAAAGTCAAAAAACAGGATCGAGAAGATACGGGATAAATCGGCCGAAGCTGCGGGTCAAAATGCGGCCGTGCAGCAAATAGTGGGAAATTGTCGCATACAATCAGGGGAAAGGGAAGAGCGAGGGTAGAGCAGTGGCTTGTGGGAAATCGGTCATTGTCTGACTTTCTGTGGGGAAACATACAGTCCTGTGAGCCTCCACCTGCAGCCTCGGGAACTACAACCCTGACAAAATGTACTGATGTCTTTATTCTTAGTATTTTCTCAGCTTTGCCCCACTCACCACCACTGTCCCCTCTAAGCTGAGTTAGTGTGAGCTAGCTCACAGTTTTTTAGCCTCTGGCTCACATATTTTTGTCTTAGCTCAGGAAGGGCTCAGGAAGGATGGCTCCAGAGCAAGCTAATCTATGCAGCAGCCAAATCGCTTGCTCACCACTTTAATGCCAGTAGCTCACGAAGCAGAATTTTTGCTCACAGGACTCCACAGCTTAGCGAGAACATTGCTCACCACCACTTCGTGTTCCAAGCCCAGTTGCTGCTGCTCCAATCGCCTAGGCCGAGGCTCTAGTGCCTGGGTTGCCAGGCAACCTCACCTTAGTGACTGTCATCTCATGATATTTTGTGAGTTCTCAGTCGGCATTGTCCAATTTGGGTTATATTCACTGTAATGTATTCAATAGCTGCCATTGAATGCATGATGTATGTGAAACATCTAATTGACTTGCCATGTTGAGCTTCGTCCTGGGCTAGGATCCAAATCCATCCAATCGCATTGCTAGCCCAGGAAGCACCTAGCCAATCACTTTACAG
>NW_015169231.1:299981-302418 GCF_001447785.1 Gekko japonicus | reverse complement strand
CAGGAATTGCTGTAGAAGTCACTTATTTCAGAATTGGTAGTGTATAATTATGCCACCACAGACCAAGAGCAAAGGAAGGGGGTTCAACCCACACTCTCTCTGTTTTCCCTTGTTTCATTCCTCTCTCACAAACCAACTTGTACTGGATAGGGCTGTACTCCATCCACCCACCCCGATGGACCAAAGGACACTTTGCACGTGCTCTGGAATCTGCCGGTTTTGAGCAAGGTTTTGGAGAAACTTTAGCAGCCTGAATACCCCATCTTAGCCCAAGTTTGTCAGAGCTTAGAAACTAAGCAGGGTTGGCTACAGTCAGTACTTGGATGGGAGACCATCAAGGAATCCAGAGTAGCTATGCAGAGGAAGGCAACAGCAAACCACTTCTGCGTCTCCCTTGCCTTGAAAACCACATGATCCTGGGGCGGCCATTAGTTGGTTACAACTTGAAGCAGAGGTCATTTCGGGGGGGAACGCGGGGAAACACAGTTCCCCCGGGTGAGGTGCAGGGGGGGGCACATGACGAAGCCCCGCCCCCTGCTTCCGGCCGCCCCACTTCCAGCCCTCATTCAGCCAGGAGGAGGCAGGAGAAGAGGGAGGGTAAGTTGCTTCCTCCCCGCCTCTCCCCACCCCTGCCTGCCTGCCAGGGAGGGCCTTCGCGGGGCTTCCTTGCACTCCTGCCGGCCTTGCAGGTCCACCGCCGGGCCCCTGATGTCAGGGGGTGTGGCATATGCTAATGAGTTATGCTAATGAGTTCCCCTAGCTCTTTTTCTACGAAATGACCCCTGACTTGAAGGCACACAATTATTTATTGTCTAGAGAAGCTTGTGGCCAAGCAGCTCTTGGTAATTGTGGAGGAAACTGATTATCTTGATCAGGGGTCATTTCGTAGAAAAAGAGCTAGGGGGACTCATTAGCATAACTCATTAGCATATGCCACACCCCCTGACATCAGGGGCCCAGCCGTGGACCTGCAAGGCCAGCGGGAGTGCGAGGAAGCCCCGCCAAGGCCCTGCCTGGCCCCAGGCAGGCAGGGGTGGGGAGAGGCGGGGAGGAAGCAACTTACCCTCCCTCTTCTCCTGCCTCCTCCTGGCTGAATGAGGGCTGGAAGCGGGGCGGACGGAAGGGGGCGGGGCTTCGTCATGGCCCCCCGCCACCTCACGCGGGGGCGCGCCGCCCCCCCGCGTCCCCCCCCCGAAATGACCTCTGATCTTGATCCTTTTCAATCTGGCTTTTGCCCAAGTCATGGCATAGAATGCTTGAGCCTGAATGCCCAGACATGGTGGTAGCCAGAACTGGTTTTTCCAACTTAGGTTGGTTGGTTACCTGCAGCGTTTTCAGTAAGGGGAGGAGGAGGAGGAGGAGATTGGATTTATACCCTACCATTCACTACCTGAAGGAGCCTCAGAGTGGTTTACAATCTCCCCTCCCTTCTCCCCCCCACAACATTTTTACAGTAAGAGTTGTGCAGCAGTGGAACAGATTGGATTTATATCCTGCCCTTCACTACCCGAAGGAGTCTCAGAATGGCTTACAATCTCCTCTCCCTTCCCCTCCCCACAACAGACAGATGGGGCTGAGAGAGCTCTCTTGAAAACTGTTCATGAGAGAACAGCTCTGAGAGAACTGTGACTGACCCAAGGTCACTGCAGCACCTGCATGTGGAGGAGTGGGGAATCAAACCCAGTTCTCCCGGATTAGAGTGTGTGCTCTTAACCACTACACAAAACTGGCTCTCCAGAAAAAAGTGGAGCTGGCCAAAGCCCAACATGGACGTAAGCGATTTTTCTGCAAAATGTGTAACACACTGACCACAGTGAGTTTTTAAAATATCCACTATTTTATTTATTTATATTTATTGAAAACACCTGCATGCCACCTTGCCACCTGATCAGGGTCCTTGTGGAATCAAAGCTGCCATTATTTGCTCCCAGGGGATACAACCAACAAGTCTCTTACAATCTGGAATAGCATGACTGGTCGACACTGCATAGATCCACTCAGGGGTCGTTTTGTAGAAAAAGAGCTAGGGGGACTCATTAGCATAACTCATTAGCATATGCCACACCCCCTGACATCACCGGACATGTGTCATAAGGCCACGCCCCCTGACATCACTGGAAGTGTGTCATAAGGCCACACACCCCGCCCCCAACGGTCCCGGCCGCCGCCACCGGCCTTGCAGCTTCACTGCTGAGCCCGTGAGGGGCCCGGCGGTGGACCTGCAAGGCCGGCGGGAGTGCAAGGAAGCCCCGCAAAGGCCCTCCCTGGCCCCAGGCAGGCAGGGGTGGGGAGAGGCAGGGAGGAAGCAACTTATCCTCCCTCTTCTCCTGCCTCCTCCTGGCTGAATGAGGGCCGGAAGCGGGGCGGCCGGAAGCAGGGGGCGGGGCTTCGTCATGTGCCCCGCCCCCCGTACCTCACCCGGGGGAACTGCGATCCC
>NW_015169231.1:297128-298972 GCF_001447785.1 Gekko japonicus | reverse complement strand
GAATGCCGTCTGGAACACGTCTAAGTCTACAGCTGAACAAAATCCCCATCGGCTGCAAACGTGTGCGACTTAAAAGATTTATATGTTGTCCTCCCTTACCCCCTATGAATCATTGTTAGTCTCTTGTTAATATGTGTAACTGTAAATCGATCAGAGCCAGCAGCTCTGCAGGATTGAGCAATTAATAAATCAAAAGATATTATTATTATTATTATTATTATTATTAGACCCCCAAAAATATCAGCATTTCTCGATATTCCCAAATCCCAATGTTGGACAAAGGTCTTTGTCGTCATCTACTGCCAGATCCTTTAACGGGAGATGCCAGGGATTGAACCTGGGACCTTCTGCATGCCAAGCCGATACTCTGCCACTTCTATGGTATGATATTGGGATTCGGGTAAATAATCAGGAGACCTGAATATACTCAGCCTTTAAAAATGTCTTCCCTTCGCTTGTGGAGTTGCGCTGCAGTGGTGGCACACCTCCCTGAATGAAGGGAAGTCAAATGTCTTCTCCCTTCACTCGGGGAGTTGCGGCACCCTGGTGGCACACCTCCCTGAGTGAAGGAAATGCCTTCTCCAAGGTGTGCTACTGCGGTGGTGCGACTTGGCGATATGTTGTTGTTGTTCAGTCGCACAGTCGAGTCCGACTCTTCACGACCCCATGGACAAGATCTCGCCAGGCCCTCCTGTTTTCCGCCGTCCTCTGAATATATTTTTTTATTTGGGTGGTATAGCTGGCCCAAATAAAAGTCAAATAATATTGGTTTTTATATGGGCCACCTATATCAGTAGCCGAATCAGATTGTCTAAGGCTGAATAAATACTCCCAAAATACCCTATTCAGTTCGGTTTATGCCGAACGTACACTCCTAGTCCCAGGTTCAATCTCCAAAATCTCCAGCTAAAAGGATCAGGTGGGAGGTGATGTGAAAGACCTCTACCTGAGACCCTGGAGAGCCGCTGCCAGCCTGAGTAGGCAATACTGACCTTGACGGACCAGTCGTCTGATTCAGTATAAGGCAGCTTTGTGTGTTGTACCAAGAACCCAGGCAGGCACAATTGGAATATTTCCATACCACGTCAGTGTATAGTCATCCAAGCTTTAGTATGATTAATGTCTCATTATTTATTGACTTGACACTTTCCCTATGAAGAAAGGTTAAAGTGCTTGGGGCTCTTTAGCTTGAAGAAACGACGGCTGACGGGTGACACGTTCAAGGGTTACAAGATTATGCATGGGATAGAGCCGGTAGAGAAAGAAATACTTTTCTCCCTTTCTCACAATACAAGAACTCGTGGGCACTCAATGAAATTGCTGAGCAGTCGGGTTAGAACGGATAGAAGGAAGTACTTCTTCACCCAAAGAGTGATTAACACATGGAATTCACTGCCACAGGAGGTGGTGGTGGCTACAAGCATGGACGGCTTCAAAAGGGAATTAGATAAGAATATGGAGCAGAGGTCCATCAGTGGCTATTAGCCACAAGGTATAGATAGGGGCTCTGGGTCTGGGGCAAGGGATGCTCTGTATTCTTGATGCTTGGAGGGGGCAACAGTGGGAGGGCCTCTAGTGTCTTGGCCCCACTGATGGACCTCCTGATGGCACCTAATATTTTTGGCCACTGTGTGACAAAGTGTTGGACTGGATGGGCCATTAGCCTGATCCAACATTGGCTTCTCTTATGTTCTTATGACATTCTATGGCAGGACCATCGGCACTGAAGGTCCACTGGTATGTCATTCCAGGTAACTGAGAAGAGGACAGGAAGGGAGCACAGCACCGAAATGCCTGAATTCTCTTCTCCTTCTCTGGCTCATCTGCCCACCACCATACCTATC
>NW_015169231.1:292826-297070 GCF_001447785.1 Gekko japonicus | reverse complement strand
TGCATTCCTCCATACACATAACATGACCTGGTATCCATCACACCTGGACTCAATCAATGAGCAGCAAAACTGGCCAAACAGAATCAAACTGATCAACCATCTGTGTTTTTCCTCCAGCTCTATCCAGTCCCATCTACCCGTAAACTCCTGAATCCTCTGGTGTGTTTAGGATCTAGCTGTGATATCATATCTATGACCCTTACATAGAAAACTAAGCCAGATGTGTTTGCAATACCTAACCCAGAAATTCTTTCTTTTCCTGAGACTAGAAGAATGAACAGACATATCACCAGTGTTCAAGGGTTATCTTTCCTCAAAACTTATTCAGATCTTTGTTGTCTCACTGTCCTTTAAGACAGAAGATGCACCCACTATTCCAGTTCTTCCCATGCATAATCACCAGCAAAAGGTTTTCTTTCAATACAGAGAGCACAGAATTAGACCTCATCATCACATGAAACTGCCTTAGACTGAATCAGACCCTTGGTCCACCAAAGTCAATATTGCCTACACAGACTAGCGGTGGCTATCCAAGGTCTCAGGTAAAGGTCTTTCACATCACCTACTGCCAGATCTTTAAACTAGAGATACTGGGGGTTGAACCTGGGACATTCTGCCTGCCAAACAGATACTCTGCATGCCAAACAGATACTCAATTTAAGTGCATGGACTATAATCTGGGAGAACCGGGTTTGATTCCCCACTCCTCCGCATACAGCCAGCTATGTTACCTTGGGTCAATCACAGCTCTCTCAGAGCTGTTCTCTCAAGAGCAGTTGTCCCAGAGCTCTCTCAGTCCCACCTACCTCACAGGGTGTCTGTTGTGGGGAGAGAAAGGGAAGGAGATTGTAAGCCACTCTGAGACTCCGAGTGAAGGGCGGGGTATAAATCCAATCTCCTCCTCCTCCTCCTCCAGTTCTCCTTAAAGGCTTCTGAAAGACTCCTCTACTAAGACAGAATTTAGATATCTTTATGCTTTTTATGGTTTGAAATAAGGATCAATTTACACAATTACTCTTTTCAAGTAATTAAAGAGTAATTCAATAAGAATCTAAAATCACCTTTCCCAAATCTTTATCTTTGTGTTTTTGGGGAAAGGGCATGTTTCTACTGTTAAGAATTAATAATTATCACAAGGCAAAATTTCCTTTGACAAACTAGCCTATTTCTCAAAGATTAATCATGGCTCCCGTTTAAAAAATGATCATTCCGACACTTTCTGTCAGCTATCAAACGAGCCCCAGGCTCTCGTAATACCAGACATTCTTGCCATGCGCTATGAGGCGATTTTGACGCTTGAATGAAGGCCTATAAAGCACGGGCTAGAAGGATTGTGAGAGCATATGAAGAAACACCCAAAATCTCCATACTGATGATGCATGAATAGAAGAATAGTGATAGCAAAAGAAGAAAAAAAATTACTGAAGGGAAGATAAATCATAATATATTGCTAGATTTAAGGGATAAAAATTAACCTGCCACAAATATGTTTCAGCCTCTGACTTCTATGCAGGATGGGTTGCGGGGGAAATATCACACAAAGATTCATCCTTCAGAGAGCTAATAACAAGCGCCTCGCTGGAACAGAACGTCAGAGGTCAAGTCACATTTTTCAAACATCAAAAGGGAATGGCATGACTCGGAGGATTAATAATCGGCTAGGAAGCTTCGGGCTGGTAGGTTGGAGTTGAGACCTGCTTCCGCTTCAGCCAGGGTCAGGCGAACTCGGCCTGTGACACAGTATGCAAAACGCAGTGAGTCTTTTTGCGCACAATCTGCTGTTGTCCATAGCAGCCGATGAGTCAGAGTTCTTATGGGTGGGCAAGATGGGGAGGTGATAAAAATGCATCTGGCTGCAGGGGTGAAGTCAGGGAGGCCAGCCTCCAGGTGGGACCTGGGGACCCCCCAGAATTACAGCTCACCTCCAGACCACAGAGATCAGTCCGCCTGGGGAAAATGGATGCTTTGGAGGGTGGGCTCTGTGGGCTATATGACTCTGACACAGGCCCTACTGAGGCCTCTGTCCTGCCCAGTCTCCAAACCCTAATCTCTAGGGGTTCCCCGAGCTGCAGGTGGCAAACCAGTGGCCAGGGGGACCTGTGAGATCTGTAATCCTCCCCCCCACACACACACACACAAACATGCACTCCAGCATTTTGTGCAAGGTGATATAACTTGACTCAAATTTTATTTAAAGGTGAATTAAAAAGCCGAAACCTCAGAAGTATGTTATTAAAATCAAGGCAACCAGATTTCCACCTTCAGGGAGACAAAATAGAGACAGAAAGGGGAGGGGGAATTGCAAGAGGCATCAGGAGGGCGCATGGCCAGTAACTTGTAAGTAACAGTCTAGGTCAGGGGTGGCCAAACTGTGGCTCGGGAACCACATGAGGCTCTTTCACACATACTCTGCGGCTCCTGGCAGGGTGGCTGGGGAAGCGAAGGGGAGGCATCCTTTTTCTTCCTCCCTTCCATCTATTTGCTTTCTTTTTCTCTCTTTCTTTCCACCTCTTCCATTATTTCTTTCCACCTGTCTCTTTCTCTCTCTTTTTCTCAGGCAAATAAATATCATTGGACAAATTAATATTATCGATATCAGTTTTTACCCCTTCTGTTTGTATTTTTGGCAATCTCCTTTAATGTTAACAAAAAGCAAATTTGTATTTTTTAAAATAAAAACGTGTGTGTGATATCTGTTCATGTCTTGCGGCTCTCAAACATCTGACATTTATTCTATTTGGCTCTTATGTTAAGCAAGTTTGGCCACCCCTGGGCTAGTCTAGCACTGTATCCGCCACCACATGCTCATGTTCATGTCTTGTGGCTCTCAAACGTCTGACGTTTCTTCTATGTGGCTCTTACATTGAGCAAGTTTGGCCACCCCTGGTCTAGGTAGAAATGTGATGATCCTCCACACGCAGACACTGTTCGGCCTCACAGAACTGCACCCACTAAAACCAAGGTCTTCCCCCCCCCAGTAGAAAACAGCTGCATTTATTCTGAGCCCCACTAGACGTTTGGAATGCTGCATAATTTACTTAATTTGTTTTATTCATTTATACCTTCCCTTTCCCCCAGTGGGGACCCAGAGGGGCTTCCATCATTCTCCTCTCCTCCATTTTATCCTCACAACAACATCTCCTCACAACATCCCTGTGAGGTAAGTTGGGCTGAGAGAACGTGACTGTCCCAAGGCCACCCAGCGAGCTTCCATGGCATGAGTGGGGACTTAAACCTGGGTCTCCCAGATACTAGTCTGACTAATTCTTAACTTCTGCCCTCCTCCCCACAACCACACTTGCTGGCTGTTGCTGAGACACAACTACTGTTGATGGTAAAGCCAGTTTGATGACAGCCAGTTTGCTGTAGTGGTTAAGAGTGGCAGACTCTAATCAGAAGAACCAGGTTCGATTCCCCACTCCTCCACATGAAGCCAGCTGGGTGATCTTGGGCCAGTCACAGTTCTCTCAGAGCTGTTCCCTCAAAAGCAGTTTTCTCAGAGCTCTCTCAGCCTCACCTACCTCACAGGGTGTCTATTGTGGGGAGAGGAAGGGAAGGAGATTGTAAGGCACACTGAGACATTGAGTGAAGGGCAGGGTATAAATCCAACTCTTCTTCTTCTTCTCCTTCTTCTTGGCTCAGGTGAGGGTCAACAAATTCCATGCCTTCCCTATCCACTGATACAGATGGCAGCAATAGAAACCACAGATAATGCCCATGAGGGGAAGCAATACGGTAGCCCTAGTTTTGCAGATATAATCTGACGCAGAAAAGAAATGGAAGACTGGAACGTTCACTTTCATGGGGTAAGTGACCATTGCACAATGCGGGCTATGTCTGGCCAGCACCTTAGCCTAGATAAATAATAAATAAATAAATTTCCTGTCATATCGGCTTCTTTTGTGCATGTATGTGGTACAATATATAGGACCTGACGCTATTTACTTTGAGCATCAGGGCTGATTTCCACAGCATGGAGTACACAGGTTGAGTCTGGGAGTCCCCACCCTGTATCCTTTGTGAAAATGTCACACATAAGTTCCTCAGTTCCAACACATATGGTGCCCAGTATAGATCACAACCGTGGCATGAGCAGTGAAGGGCCTTTGGAGAAGGGACGTCTGCATCCCCACCCCCCACCCCAAACATATGCTGTTGTCTGAACTAGGAAATGATCAGCAGCCCTGAACCAGATGCTCAAGGAAATCAAACAGACATGCAGCATTTACCGATTGGATACATTT
>NW_015169231.1:287616-292041 GCF_001447785.1 Gekko japonicus | reverse complement strand
ACTGTGCCAAAGCCTGCCATCTGATCACAGCCCCAGTGAGCTTCCATGGCAGAGTGGGGGTTTGACCCTGGATTTCCAACATCCTTGTCTACCACTTTAACTACTACACTGCACTGGCTCTCACTGGAATCCAGTACAAATTTTTTTGGGGGGTGTTTCTCATTCATCAATTTTTTTAATTTTTGAAAAAAACATCTTACCCCAAAACTGTAAAAAACATGACTCTTATTTTATATTACATGTAACAACAGCAAGTATATTATATGCCAAATACTGGAGAAGAAAAGAAATACCATCAAGAAAAGAAATCCTAAGTAAAACTTTGGAAACTGCTGAGATGGACTAAATGACTCTAATCTTGAAAGGACAACCAGACTCAACATTTGACAACATATGGTCAAGATTTTACAAATGGCTTGAAGAATACAGTAAATAGACTATATAGCCACATGAAGCTTTTTAAGGACATACACATTTGTATACCCTCATGGAATCCAGTACCAAATTTTGGTTTGGCATAGATAGAGGTTTGCTGGGGATTGCTTTTGGGGAGATTTTTTAAAAAAAGTCAATCCACTTGGAATATTTGAAGTAAAAGAACGTGCTTAATAAATGAACACCAGAAGAATTTGCCCTCAGAGCCTCACTACTGCAATGTTAAACACCCCCCTACGCACACATTCATATTGATGCTTCGTCTCAAATTTGGTTGTAAGCATTAAATATGACATTAGGAAAACAGTGACAACTGCGAATGAGAATTCGGTGACACAAAGAGTTACTACTTCTTGACTTCTCTCAGAGCTTAGAGGCCTATTTTAAACACTCTGTGTGATTTTTTTGTTGTTGTAAAATTCTTGAAAACCATTTTTTTTTCAGATGTTCAGATACATGACAGGGGGGGGGGAAACCAAGTCCCTGTCAAAGGGTGACAAAGGAAGAGAAGAAAAAGAAACAGCCAGTTATGGGCCACCTCGGGTGGACACTTGAATAGGGGTCCTGTGCTTGACACAGCAGAGCATTAGAACAAAACTGGAGTCAAACGGCTATTTGTCAAGTGTAAAAAATGTACAAAAAGTTGTGAGAACATAGGGCTTTCTGTAAAAATGTCCCGGTGACATTTCTGTAGTGTTGGTTTTGAACCCCTGATGGATTGTTGTGCTCGTGAGGGCCGCTTTGTATACGGTAATAAAGAGACATCTGGCCTGTTCTCTCTCCAAAAGAATGGTCTGAGTCAAGTTTAATCAGTTGATCAGTTCCATCTATCTTTTAGAGTCTGGCTTCTTGCCTCAAGATTTGGAGTCTTATTTTCCCTATTCCTGGATTTATCCGTAGTAAATATCACACACCTGCTTTCGCCCTGCAAACAAAATAAGCCATGCTTTCTGTCTCCCGCAGAAATTTCCCATTCATTCAGATATATAGTGCATGCTCGCCGTTTGAATAACTCGAGTCATGCAATGGAATTATTTTTTAAAATTCAAGAAAGCAAAAATATTCCATTTGTACATGCTTCTAAAATCTCAATACAAACAAGTTAACAAAGCTTAACATGTATTCTAGGGCTGAACTGAAAGAAGAAGAAGAGGGGGAGGGGGAGCATTTATGCCCCGCCTTTCACTCGGAATCTCAAAGTGGCTTACAGTCTCCTTTCCTCCCCACAACAGGCACCTTGTGAGGCAGGTGGGGCTGAGAGAGTTCTGAGAGAACTGGAACTGGCCCAAGGTCACCCAGCAGGCTTCATGTGGAGGAGGAGTGGGGAATCAAACCCGGTTCTCCAGATTAGAGTCCACAGCTCTTAACCACTACACTGCACTGGCTGTGTCACAACAAGTGCCATTTTTTCACATTTTTCTCCCAACACCACTCAGTGGGAAAGACAAGCTAAGGCGAGACACTCCCTACCTTGATTGGGGGGCTGGCAACTCTATTTCAACCGGTGATAGGCTGTTTCAGAAATGGCCCTTCATACACTGATGCCTCGGTGTTCCCTTGCCAACCCTAACTGTGGTCTAACCAGTTAAAAACTATTTATACTCTACCCCCTTCCAATTAACAATGCAGACCAGGCAAAAAGCCCCTTTCCAAGCCAGGAGCCCCCAAAATTCCTGTTTAGGCCCACTGGACAACTACCTAAACCCACATTATTCAAAATGGGTGAATGGGTGCACAACTTGACAGCATTCATCTAGATAAGGGTCCTACAAATCTTCGGGTCTGTCTCTCCCAATAGGCCCCTATGCTTTACTGATAAGAATCTCCTGGTGGTCCCTGATCCAAGAGATATCCGTCTGTCCTCGACGAGGGCCATGGCCTTTTCAGCCTTGGTTCCCACCTGGTGGACCTCTCTGCCAGGGAACATCCATGTCCCATGGAATCTAGTCCCTCCACTGGGGAACCAATGGGAACCGTGGCGGGAGATTAAAACCCACCAACGGGAACCAGGGGTGTGTCCCCAGGGATGTATATAGTTGGCCTCCCGGCCGTTGCCCTGTGTCTTTGTTGTGTACCAAATAAAGTGTGCTATGCACTACGCCAGTCTCTGTCGTTCATCCATGCGGCAACCCACTACACAATAAGGGCCATGGCCATTTCAGCCTTGGTTCCCACTTGGTGGAACTCTAGGTTTGATTCCCCACTCCTCCACTTGCACCTGGCTGGATGAACTTGGGCAAGCCGTAGTTCTGATAAGAGCTGTTCTTGAAAAGAGGAGTTTCTGTCAGAGCTCTCTCAGCCCCACCTACCTCACAGGGTGTCTGTTGTGGGGAGGGGAAGGGAAAGGAGTTTGTAAACCGCCCTGATACTCCAAGTGAAGGGCGGGGTATAAATCCAAATCTCTTCTACTTTTCAGTATTGTATTTTCAGTATTGTTTTCTGATGAATTGTTTTCATCTATTTTAATGTTGTTTTAATCTTTCTCGTGTATTGTCTTCGCTTTCGATGTAAGCTGCACTGAGGCCTGCCTCAGGGAAGGGGCGGCCTAGCAAATTGAAATAAATAAATAAGGGCTGTACTGTTGTTTTCTGCCAGAACACCTTAAGACAGCTACAGCTCTGTGACTTTTTTATAACCCCCCCCAGATCGTATGCCTAAAGCAAACTGCGGCACTGTTTGATGGTTTTTCTAGGTTCTTACTACTGTTCCAGTTAACAGGAACCAAACATCAAAAACAATACAGAGGGTGTGCAGTGTGCATAAAGCCTTTGCCGGGGGGGGGGGGGGAACAGCCCATGCACCATGGCTTTTATTGCTATCATATGTGGGCATTTTTCATCCAGACATAAAAATAGCAGTTTTATGAAAGATTCCAGTAGTCTGTTGCCTGCCTGCCAGTCTTTGTCATTCCCAGCCACAGAGCCTGCCTGACAAACCATTTCCCAATGCCTTGCCTAAACCCCTGTACCTGATATGCATTTTACTGGGCGATTTTAACAAATACCCTATTCATACACATTAAATGACTCCAAGTCGACTGGCCCCGTGGCCTGAGCTACTTGGAGGAAATACAGAAGGCAACAGGAGCAGAGTTTTACAGCTGCAAACATGTGCAACCAAGCGGGGCACTGTTTTGTCCTTTCAGCCGGCACATTTTTCCACGGCAAAAATTTATATACTCGTGAGCTGAAACACTGTTTCTTTTTAGGAATGCATGAACCTGTAAATTTGGGGGCTTTTTATGACCTTAAGGGTTGGGGAGCTCTGCTTCATCTGTTGCTGGGTTCTTTTCCCAAAAATCTGGATTTGGATTACTCAATCACGGTAGTTCATTGTTTCTTTTACGCTTGGTTTGTAGTGGATACTTTTAAAATCATCTGGTTTGTAGATGTCTTTTTAACAGATTAAGGTGTGTTCCTTTTACTTCCCAGTTTGGTGTAGTGGTGAAGTGCGCGGACTCTAATCTGGGAGAACCGGGTTTGATTCCCCACTCCTCCACTTGCACCTGGCTGGATGACCTTGGGCAAGCCGTAGTTCTGATAAGAGCCGTTCTTGAAAAAGAGCAGTTTCTGTCAAGAGCTCTCTCAGCCCCACCTACACAGGATGTCTGTTGTGGGGAGGAGAAGGGAAAGGAGTGTGTAAGCCGCTCTGAGACACCTTTGGGTAGTGAAGGGCGGGATATAAATCCAATCTCTTCTCTCCTCCTCCTCTTCTTCTTCCCAGAGATCTGAGTGGGCTGGCATTTCCCTCCAAATGGCAAGCTAGAAGGAGGAATTATTTATTTATTTATTTATAAATTCAATTTATAGCCCTCCCTCCCCGCAACGCAGGCTCAGGGCGGCTCACAGACAGGCATAAGCCAACACATAAAACACATTAAAACCATTTAAAATCATTACTACAATATTACAACATTAGTAAGTGCTCTAGATGTTCCGAAATGATCTTCCATAAAGATGACGTCTTAAAGATGGTACCCCAATCAGTGCC
>NW_015169231.1:271750-285317 GCF_001447785.1 Gekko japonicus | reverse complement strand
GTCCGATCAGACGGCTCTTTAGATCTGCGCGAGGCACGATTGCCTCATGGATCTAAAGGTAATGTCCAGACTCAAACATCTGGGAAATGTCCCTCTTCCGTGGGCATCCTGTTTTGCCGTGCTTCGGAGCTGTACTTAAAAGATAGCACTTTAAATCTGGGGTTTTCGGTTACCTGCGGGACAACTGCGGACTTTCACTCGTCTGATCGTTCCACCAGCGTGCAATCCTCCCGTCGGGGTGGTCCAATGTCAGACCATCCCGAGCGGGCACCATTTTAAAAAATCTCTACACATGGGCAGATCAACACGGATGTGCTGTCACGTCTATGCGCATGCGCAATTTAAAAAAACCCCCACCACGCAGGTCCTTCAACAAGGACACGCTGTGACGCCTATGCGCATGTGCAAAAAAAATTTTTTTTAACCCCACCGCGCATGGCTCCTTCAGTGGACGCCATCTAGACAATCCACAATGGAGGCAGCGCAAGGTAAGGTAATTCACCTGGGTGAATTTAAAAGATCGGGATAAAGTTCAAGCTGGCATAATGACAGAATTAGCTGCCCGTCTGAACGCACCCTTTGGCACTTTCTGCACTCTCCTTTTAATGCATGTTCACCGCAGTGTCCTCCAAGCAATTCTGCACTAAAATTGAGTTCAACCTTCTTTTTATTCCGGGTTTCTTCCCCATTCTGCATTACATCACCTCCTTTCAGTGGTCAGCCAGGTTTCAGCCTGCTCTTGCCCCGGGTTTTTTGGATGCTGTTTTGCCCTGGACTTAAATTGCCTCAACTTGAACACTGAGAAAATCTGGAGTGGCAGGAAAGTGCGGAAAGGACCTTCGGCTGCAGTCACACACACTAAATAACCCACTTTCAATCCACTGTCAATGTACTTTCCAACTGGATTTTTCCAGTTCACACCGTAAAAATCCAGTTGGAAAGTGCACTGAAAGTGGGTTATTTAGCGTGTGCGACCACAGCCTTTTTGTTTCAAAACAGAAGGGAAGGCAATGCTGCGATTATGTAAATAAATGTCACTGGATATTGCCACTGAACAATGGAAGAGACGCTGTGTAGGATTTCTAAAATTACAAACTTGTCTGTCAACTAGGGTTGCCGGCTCCAGCTTGGGAACTTCCTAGACCTTTGGGGATGGAGCCTGGGGAGGGTGGAGTTTGGGGAGGGGGGGAAACCCAGCCACCTATAATGCCTGCATATCTTCGAGACTGCCTCTCCTGGTATATCCCCCAAAGAGCACTATGCTCCAGTGACAACAAGCTACTAGTGATCTCTGTCCCGGAAGTGTCCAGCTGTCGTCAACCAAAACCAGAGGGTTTTTTTGGCCCTGGCTTCGGCCTGGTAGAACACTCTGTGGGTTGAGATCTGGGCCCTGCAGGATTTGATGCAATTCCGCAGGGCCGGCAAGACAGAGCCTTCCTTCTTCACTTCCTCTCTCCTTTCCTTTTCCTTTCCCCTTTCTCCTTCTTACCAGATTGATTCTAGGATATTTATTTCCCTCCCAGGATAAGGAGCACCAGGTTGTGTTCCTTTTATACGCCGTCTATTAGTTATTGTTGTTGTTATTATAGAACTGTTTAATATTTTAACTCTGTGGATTGTTTTTAAATTGTTGTTACCTGCTCTGAGCCCTTCATACAGGGGAAGCAGGGCCGGCCCGAGGAGTTTCTGCGCCCCTGGCGAGGCTAGCTTGTGGTGCCCCTCCTCAGCACAGATGACAAAGGAATGTGATGGTGCCCTGGCTTTCACCTTCTCCTTTGGGGGACTTTCTGCATGTGTAAGTAATCGCAAAAAAACCCACACGTTTTCCACCCACCCCCTTTGGGCGCAAAATGCCTCTTCCCCAAACCCCGTCACCTCTTTTGCTTTCCAATTGCACGCCTCTAGTTGGAAGTTGAGGGTTGTTTGTATGTATGTCTGTATGTCTGTAGTATATAATGGAAAAAAATAATAAAAGTGTACCCTCGGGTACTTCTTAAAAAAAAAGGACAGAGGGAGAGCACGCAAGGGGGGGAGTGGCCTCCCAGGGGCACTGGCAGGGCGCTGCAGGGAGGAAATGGCACCTGTGACACACCCCCAGAAAGTAAAGGGGGTGACCTGGGGGAGGGGAAAAGGAGGAAAGACGGAGCGAGCTGGGTAAAAAACACAACACACCCGGCAGTTGCCAGGCAGGGCATTCTAGGGACTGCCCTAGGAAATAACAAATGGTTCAGGGGTGGGTGAGATTCCAACCCCCCCCCCCAAAAAAAAACGATTGCAGAAAAATGTTCCCTGGCTGCTTTTAAATGCAGATGACTGGATTTTCAGCTAACTTGTTACCTTTGTGACAATTTGCGTATCTTCGGCTTCAGTTGTCTGCTTATTGCTCACAGCGGCTTGGGAGCTGGAAGGAGCAATAAAATCACCTTAAAACCAAAACCAAATAACACTGTGAGACACCATAGTGACCTCGGAGTCACCACTAAATGGCAGTAAAATGATACAGACAGCTGATGCTGAGACGAAACAGTAGGAGAGCAGATGCGGTATGAAATGCAGACAGAAATTTGTGAGATGACGTGGGCTCGTTGGCACAGCGGTGGGAAAGACCTATGCAGACTGGATCTTTGAAATTCAGAGGTCTCCATGAAATGTAGAAGTACCAAGAACATAAAGAAACATTACAGATGTGCAAATGATCTCATTTGCAGCTTTAATTTGTAGTATCTATTGAACATCTGCCAAAGATTACACAAGTATACTTCATGGAAATAAATCTAGGAGCACAAACAGCTGTACCCATTCACAAAATAAAGAGAACAGTAAACATCATTATGTTGGAATTTGCCTCTGTCTTTAAGGTATGATGATACATGATTCATTAGACACCATTGATTCCATCTGTGGAGGAGAAAGTTCAAATATTGAACTTATCCTGCTCTTGAATCATGTACCTCATGGGCACAAACAAATTAAGTCTTCACAGTTTGGAGCAAGCATAAGTTTCATAGAATCATAGAGTTGGAAGGAACCTCCAGGGTCATCCAGTACAGCCCTCTGCACAATGCAGGAAATTCACAACTACCTCCCCCCTACACCCCCAGTGACCCTTGTTCCATGCCCAGAAAATGGCAAAAACAACAACCCTCCAGGATCTCCGGCCAAACTAGCCTGGAGAAAATTGCTTCCTGACCCCAAAGTGGTGATTGGCATTTCCCTGGGCATGTAAGAAAGGGCCGCAAGAACTAAGCACTGAGGCAACCCTTCCTGCCCTCCCTCTCATGATCTGCCCAAGTTCCGCATTGCTGTCAGACAGCAATCTAGCCTCTGTTTGAAAACCTCCAAAGAAGGAAAGCCCACCACCTCCTGAGGAAACCTGTTCCACTGAGTAACCGCTCTGTCAGGAAGTTCCTCCTAATGTTTAGCTGAAACACCTGAGTGATTTGCATTTGTCAGTCGTGGTCATTTGATGCATATGATTGACATTTGATTTTATTATTGACTTGGTGTATATTTTCATGGAGAAATGGTGGGTCGTGTTTGATCTAACCATTAATTGTGTTGTGTTACAGAATCCTGGCCCATGAAAGAATTTATGAAGATTTCATAAATTTCAGGAGGGGCTGCAGCTCAGTGGCAGAGCATGCAATTTGTATGCAGAAAGTCCCAACCTCAATCCCCGGCATCTCCAGTTAAAAAGATCAGGTGGTAGGTGACATGAAAGACTTCCATCTGAGACCCTGGATATGGTCAGAGGAGACAAGACTGACCGTGATAGACCAATGGTCTGATTCAGGGCAGGGCAGTTTTATGGGCGTTTTTACCTTTGAAACTGGGAAGAATTATGAAAAAGGGCATGTGTAATCAATGAGAGGGCTAGAAGAATAAATTTGTCATCTTTTGTTTAATGGACAATTTCCAGCTGTTTTTAAACCACATGTCGCCATAAAACATAAACACACACAAACACATGAAGCTGCAGCATGGCGTAGTGGTAAAGAGCGGTGGACTGGAGAACTGGATTTGATTCCCCACTCCTCCACACGAAGCCAGCTGGGTGACCTTGGGCCAGTCACAGTTCTCTCAGAACTCTCTCAGCCCCACCTGTCTCACAAAGTGCCTGTTGTGGGGAGAGGAACCCTACTTTCTGCTCCCCCTGGCTTTTTGTGGGGAGCAGAAAGCAGGGCTATTTAAAGCTGTTTTCTGCTCCCTGCGGAAAGTCATAGGTAGCAGAAAGCAGTAGTGGTTTAAATGGCTCCAAGCCTTTGAAACCAAACCGCTGAGTGGCAGGGAGCTCTCAGCTGCTCAGCTGTTTCTCATGAAGAGCAGAAAGCAGGGGTAAACCCCTACTTTCTGCTCTTCATGAACTGTCACGAGCCACCACAAATTGTGCCAAAATGTGTAGTAGTTCATTGTGGTTCTTCATTTCAAGAATGTCGGTTCACGAACTCGGTGTTGGCCAAAAGTCATGATGAACTTTGGTTCATCAGCCAGTTGATGGCCATCCCTAGTCTTGTCTCAACAAAAACTTATGAAAGGGATCTCCACTAACCCTCCTGCTTCCAGTACCCTTCATGATAAGAACAAGCAAGAAAATATGCTGTCTACAAAAAGTTTCTGATCTAACCTAGGAACCAATTATGCAAGACCTGTTCTTCATATGAGCCCACTCACCAGCTGCATTCATCTCATGGGTGTCTAATTATTTCCTCCAAAAAACATTCACTCACTGTTCTTTGGCAGTCTTGGTTGCAGCTCAGACCTTGTGGAACAGACTACCAGAAGACATCAAAAGGGCACCATGCCTTCAGGTCTTCAAAAACGTGTTTTGTTGAGATCTTTGTGTTCGTCTGTGTAGGTTCTTTGAACCAATGGTGGAGTTGAATGTATCTATCAAGTGTGTTAGTTTTCTAGATGTTCTTCAACACATTTTTAAGGTTGTTATGTTATTTTACTGTAGATTTATTGTATATATTACAATTGATAGAGTTATTGTATATATTACAATAACTCTATCCCTGTCCCCTGTCCCCATATTTGTATGTGTTGGTTTAGTCCCATGGGGCAGACTTTATTGTATATTGTATATTTATTGTATATATTACAATGGAACACTCTGTTGCCCCCCATATTTGTATGTGTTGGCTTAGTCTCATGAGGCAGAGTCCCTGCTTCATTCTGTTTCTCTTTCAGAATTGTAGTCTGCAGGAGCTCTCTTGTTCTGAAACTGACAACTCACATCCCTGTATCTTCCCGCGAATAAATGGATGCTGTCTTGAACACAGCCTTTTCAGCTGTGCGAACCTAACAGCAGGAACTGGAGTGAGTCCCTGATTTTCCAAGCAAAAAGGAACATCACCGTTGTTGAGTTTTTAAAATTAATTCTTACGGTTGCTGCATTTGTTGTAAAACTCCTTGGGCTGGGTACAAAATTTTAAAATAAATAAATAACCATTGTTATATGGGGTGAATCTGTTTCTCCATTTCTGGAAAGCTGTAATGATCACTTCAGCCTCTTTTGTGTGTGTTTGAGGGGCAGAGGGGTTGTGGGCTGATTCTGTTATTCGATTTAAAGGACAAATAAACGGTGTGTGTTTTTTAAGGGAAGAGGCAATGGAAGCTCACAAATGGCATAGCTGTGGTGAATAGAAGAAGAGAAGAAGAGATTGGATTTATACCCCGCCCTTCACTATTCAAAGGTATCTCAGAGCGGCTTACAACCGCCTTTCCCTTCCCCTCCCCACAACAGACACCCTGGTGAGTCCCTGATTTTCCAAGCAAAAAGGAACATCACCGTTGTTGAGTTTTTTAAATTAATTCTTACGGTTGCTGCATTTGTTGTAAAACTCCTTGGGCTGGGTACAAAATTTTAAAATAAATAAATAACCATTGTTATGTGGAGTGAATCTGTTTCTCCATTTCTGCAAAGCTGTAATGATCACTTCAGGCTCTTTTGTGTGTGTGTGAGGGGCGGAGGGGTTGTGGGCTGATTCTGTTATTCGATTTAAAGGACAAATAAACGGTGTGTGTTTTTTAAGGGAAGAGGCAATGGAAGCTCACAAATGGCATAGCTGTGGTGAATACATGACAGAGACAGGAGATTGGATTTATACCCCGCCCTTCACTATTCAAAGGTATCTCAGAGCGGCTTACAACCGCCTTTCCCTTCCCCTCCCCACAACAGACACCCTGTGAGGAGGGTGGGGCTGAGAGAGCTCTTCACAGAAACTGCTCTTTTTCAAGAACAGCTGTGCCAGAGTTATGGCTTGCCCAAGGGCATACAGGCAGGTGCAAGTGGAGGAGTGGGGAATCAAACCCGGTTCTGCCAGATTAGAGTCCACGCACTTAACCACTACATCAAACTGGCTTATTATTTAATAAGAGTCAGCTTATTATTTAATGATCTAATTTGTTTGCGTTTGTGACATGACATCTTTCACATCTCTGCCTCATAGGGAGTGGGTGGCACTTGTGAAAGGAAGACTTGGAATCATTACTCCTCCCTACTGAATTACAGAAACTCCACTAAGTCCAACATGGGGAGCTCACTCATTAATAGGCAATGGCACCAGTGTTCCCTCTAAGCTGAGTTAGTGTGAACTAGCTCACAGTTGTTTAGCCTCTGGCCCACACGTTTTTGTCTTCGCTCAGGAAGGATGGCTCCAAAGTGTAGCCATAGTGACGACGACACCACTTTAAAATGATTTAAAAATGCCACAAAGGCCCAATCCTGCTGAGGCCCACAGCACAAAAAGAATGGGACCACAGTGTTAAGATTATTAAGAGAGAAAAAATCACAGTGAAAAATTGTATAACAATTTATAACAATTTACTGAAATCATTCCAAAAATTATATTAATATACTCAGTCCTTCTCAGAATTTCATAACAACACAAGTGTTTCTAGGAGTGATTAATATTCCAGAAAATATAAATAACATCCCAATAATATACGGTCTTAAAAGTCATTCCATGAACTACAGGCAGACAAAGTTCATGAAACAAGGATCCTGGAACTTGAATTGCTATGTAAAGTCTCTCTCTGCTTATTCACTGTAGAATCTTGAAGAGACAGACAGCGACCTGAAGAGACAGACAAGCGACCTGACATCCTACTCCGGATACAAGAATGTTTCTGATGTCCTTCTTCAGAGTCGCATTGCAAGCAACTGATCTGGAACCAATGTCTTCAGATAAGAGAGTACAGCAGTAACAATCGCTTCCTCAGAGCGTACCGCTTTCCAAACACTTTTCAAGAGAACCAGCTTGGAGCTGAGGCACTTTTGTGTCCCCATTCCAGGCCTTTTCAAATGCCAAAATAGTTGTGTGTGGGGCTGTAGTTTAGTCTTCAGAGGGTACTCGTTGAAAGGCAGATCTGGCTGTTCTGTCAACTTCTGAGTCCTTTTAATTTTGTGGGATGGTGGTGGTATTTTTGCTATGTGTGCGTGTGTGCATGCACGTACATATGTGCGTGCCTGCGTGTGCGCGCCCGTGCCTGGAAGTCATGGTGACCTCTGGTGACTCCTACTGGGGCATGGAGGACGTTCAGAGAAGTGGCTTGATAGCCTGCCTCTGCCTCACGGCCCTGGTATTCTTTGGAGGTCTCCCATCCAAATACTTGGCAGGTCTGACCCTGCTTAGCTTCTGAGATCTCATGAGATCAGGTTTGGCTGGGCTATCCAGGTCAGGGCTTCCTTTTAATCCTGTTGATGAGCTGCTGTAGTGTTTTTGTGTCTTGCAACTTTGTGTTGCTTTAAGTGTCTTGAGTCTAAGGAGATAAGGTGGGACATAAATTAATTAATTGTATCGTGTCGTACTGCATTGTTTGAATACATAAAAATCAACTTGACAAACAGGCTTGAACTAATCCCAAACAGCAATATATATACATATATACATACATATATAGCTCCCTGCTTAAGACTTGTAAGCAGAACATGAACTGAACCGGTGGTTACTCGAGCATTTGCATTTGTTACTGATAGAGCTGCCAGGCCTCCCACTATGGCAGGAAGCCTCCCACTGGCAGCTGTCCTTGCCTGACACTACTCCAAGGGGCTGTGGGAGAAAAAAAAATGCCAGCATTGTGTATGCCTCCGCATCATGTCCAGGAAAAACCTGGAAGTGACATAGGGTAGTTCTAGGAATCACTGGAAACTCTGTGGTAAAACCATGGAGTTTCCAGTGATTCTTAGAGCTACCCTATGTCACTTCTGGGTTTCCCTCACACCGGTTGCCTGGCCTAGCAACCCGAGTTACTGATTGGTTATGTATATTATTGATGACATAACAACAGAAGCACAAGTTGGGTCTTTGCCACTGACTAACTGGCCCAACCACAGTTCTACCGCTGTAACCATCCACTCAGGAAAAGCCCCCCAACCCCACTACTGGATCCTAAGCTCTTCGACCATACCCTCTTGTGCTGCCTTGTCCCACACAGTCTCAGCCAGGATCCTGCCAACTCACTCACACGGGGGTCTCAAATCATTTGGCGGGCTCTGGGCCAATGCCTGGAAAGTGTCGCTTTGTTAGAATCCCTCTCTCACGCTTTGGACGCCGCACCAGCAGCCGCACAATCTGTAGACAATGCATAATTACATGCTGTTTCTGTTTCTTGTTTTCCCTTTCAAGCTGCTAAAGTGCAAGGAAAGATGAAATAGATTCATCACTGTCCTGGTATTAATTTTCCACACGAGTAACTACCGGCGGTTGTCACAGAGACTTTACTGATCGCCAATTGCCGGGGAGGTGTCCGAGTGACAACCCATTAACGCTGGGGCCTTGGCACAGAGAGATTTTGCCTGACGCCTGCAGGAAACTACAGTCTCTGAAAAGGGAGGCCATTTGTTCAGATGCTGACATACTCTGGATAGAGTTTAATCACTTTTTTTTATAAGCAGGGGATTTTGTCTGGGTGAGCCTTCCTTCAACACTCAGCGCCTTGCCTTATCTCTGTTGCCGTAGACCTGCCTGCTTCCTTTCTGTTTGGTTCAAAGACCAGGCCAAATATCAGTCCATTGCTTTTTGTTTGTTTGTTTGTTTGCTGTCAACTCACGGCTGACTTCTGGCAACTCCATAGGGTTTTCAAGGCAAGAGACATTCAGAGGTGGTTTGCCTTTGCCTGCCTCCACATCACAACCCTGGAATTCCTTGGAGGTCTCCCTTCCAAATACTAACCAGGGCCGATCCTGCTTAGCTTCCAAGATCTGATGAGATCAAGCTAGCCAGGGCTATCCAGATCAGGGCACTGGGCTCATTCCTCATCCTGATACCCCCAGCTCAGGCATTCTATGCTACAGATTTTTTCCCCCCCTGGCTAAGAGGAGAGCTTTGATATTCCCAAAGAATCTGGCCTTTCATTATTGTTTAATTATGCCTGGGTTGAATTCTCCAGGGCCCTGCAAAACTGCTGTGGGGCTGTTTTCCAGTTTTCCACCATTTAATCATTTTTAATGTAGAAGGGAGCAGAACCTGGCGCTGAATGTGAGACGGTGTGAAGGGCAGATCGTATTACTGTCTCTGCGCCTTAAATATGGCGACAACTCAAAATACAAAGCTGTGTAAAATTCTACCTAACCCCAATACACACACACACACACATTCACCTCCACTGGAGCAAACACTAGCCTTTTTTTAAAAAGCATGATTTTCTAAAAAATTTGACCATTCTCTGGCTGAGATGCTAGTTCCAAGGGAATTCCGTAACTGTGAGCTTTTAGGCCTCTTCCCTAGCATTGCCAACTCGAGGCTGGGAAATACCTGGAGATTTTGGGGGTGGAGCCTGGGGAGGGCGGGGTTTAAGGAGGGGAGGGGCCTCAGCAGGGTACAGTGCCACAGAGTCCACCCGCCAGAGCAGCCATTTCCTCCGGGGGAACTGATCCCTGCAGTCTCCGGAGATCAGCTGGAATTGCAGGAAATCGCAAGGCCCCGCCTGGAAGTCGCAAAGAACACAACAAAAGTGATCATATTTTACAAGCGTACTCTTATATAACCCTTGAAAGGTATCCTACAGTATATAGGTTCACAGAATCATAAATAACTGATGCATGTAGGTTCATAGAATCATAGATAACAGATGCAAATGTGAAATACAATTTATACTACACCGCTGACTTCATTGAAGGTCACTTTGGAGACCGATAGTCCCGATTCAGAAGGATCCAAGCGCAGAAAATTCCGAAAGACTTCAATCAGTCCACAAGACTGTGCTTGGTATCCAATAAAGTGCTAACTAAATATTAATGTCTTGCTGCTGAGTAGATTTATCTTGGAATTCTTAAGGTGCTTCTTTAAAAGATAAATCTACTCAGGAGCAAGACAGTAATATTCAATAAGTGCTTTATTGGACAGGAAGCACAGTCGTGTGTGTGTGGGGAAACTGCTTGGGAAATTGTTGAAGGTTTGGGGGCGATGGAGGGAGGGCAGATTTTGGGGAACGAAGGAAGCTCAGCAGAGATTTTTATTTATTTATTTATCGTTCGATTTATATCTTCGCCCTCCCCAGAACGGGCTCAGGGCGGCTAACAATTAGATGTGTTGCCATAGAGGCTGACATCCAAAGCTACCTTATCCTCCAGGAAAACTGATGGAGTGTTTACAAGTTCTCTCACTGATGTCACGAAAGAGTTAACCTGTTTGTTTATATATGCTAATTGTCAGTGAGATAGGTAGGACCTATGGGTGTTGAGGAGACATAAGATAGGCAGGACCAGAAGTTCCTGTGCTAGAAGGGGAAGACCCTTACTTAATGTACTGACCTCTAGCCTGGTCATTGGTCAGTTTGTAATTAGAAGGTGTTGCCTGAGTTTTGTCACATTGGCAGAATGGGTTTCCTCCTCCCTTTCTTTGTTTTAAGAGCAGACGAGAGCATCCATCTTGGTGCTATCAGTAACTAGGAAGGTGTCGCTAGATAGACTGTTTTCTTGTTCTGTTCCTCCATAGGAAACCTGGCCACTAAAGAAAACACGGTGGCTAGACACCATAAAAGTCGACACCAGCCTGAGCGTGAGACGACTCAAAGAAACAGTACAAGATCGGAAAAGGTGGAGAGAGCCGGCCCATAGAATCGCCAAGAGTCGAACACGACTGAATGGCTAACAGCAACAACAAACCCTCCCTAATTTCTTTAATAAATTTTTCTTTTAGCTAATTCACATGCATGTGCTGCATTATTGTTTATAGCAGAGTTGTCAAACTCATTTGTTACGAGGGCCAGATCTGACATAAATGTGACTTTGTCGGGCCGGGTCATGTGTGCCATAAAATGTAGCACCAGGTACTGGAGATATAAGCTTTATAAAGGACACAGGCAAACCTAATTAACAATATTATTTTTACTCAAAATATAAACAAAAGCAATTGATTCCTAGCAATGAAAGCAAAGGATTTACTGGGGAATCCACAAAAGCCCCAATAAATGTATTGAATCATATGCAAGACTAGATTTTTTCCCCCAAGGGATACCATAAAAGAGGTTTTTCCAAGGGATACCATACCTTACATTTCCATATATACCAGTTGCTTGCGAGCCAGATCAGAGCCCTAGATGGGCCGGTTCCAGCCCCTGGACCTTATGTTTGACACCCTGGTTTTTATGTTCCAACAGAAACTGATTTATTTATTTATTAGCCTGGAGATCAGTTGTAATTTCATGAGAGCTGCAGGCCCCACTTTTAGACTGCTGGTGTATCAGCTGCCCCAATCCCTCATCACGATATCCTGATGCTCTCTGGTAAAAGAGCTACTCCCCCTTCCCCTTTCAGTAGCTGGAGTCTTCCTGGGGACTTCTTGTGCAGGCCGCAGCTGGCCAAGAGGTATCGGGATGGAGACTGGCCTTTCCTCTCTGGGTTGCTGTGGCCACAACTGGCATTTCAGTACCCTCAATGACTGACTGAAGAATAAAACTTGGCACAAACATTTGTTTAGGTATTTAAAGCAATATTAAAAGGGCTGTGCCAAGTCCTGGGGGGCTTCAGGCACATTTTCAATCAGATGTAGGGAGTTAAAATTATCCAAAAAAATAGATGGATAATGCTTGGCTCTCTGCCGGTACCACAGTTTAGATGAGCAATGAAACTGAAAAATGCTGATATATTACTGTGGAATGAGCCCTGAGCTGTTATGGTCATGGATGAAGGATTTTAGTCGCTGTCAGCTACAGACCCTTGTGGGAAGAGACCTCTCCTTTCGTTCTTCTGAGTATTCAGGCCAGAGCCGTATCACCACTCAGAACAATCTCCAGTTCCAAGGGACGCAACCCAGTCTGCGGGCCACTTGCAAAGAGTCCTGGTATGAACTCACAAGCTGTGCAATAGAGGATAAAAGCTCTGTAGGAGGGAGGTAGAGAAAGGGAGACGAGGGGAAGGTCACTAACTGCCCAGTGTAGTTTAGGTTGGGGTATGTAGACCTTCTAGCCTCCTTCTTTTCTGCCCAGTGTCACTCGGCCAGGCGGTGGGGGGAAATTGCTGGAAAAGCAATCCCTGGAAGTGATGTCACATTGCTGATCTGATGCTCTACGTTTCGGACAGTCCTACATATGATGTGATACTCTATGATTCAGACAGGTTTTTTTTCAGGAAAAAAAGAAGTGATGTAAGGTAGCTCTAGGAATCTCTCGGGACTCTATGGTGAAACTACAGAGTTTCTGGCAATTCCTAGAGCTACCCTACATCTCTTCTGAATCGATGTAGGGATGCAGCTTGAAGTTGTAACCCACCCACCCATGTTCCCAATCCCAGTCTTTCCGCTTGTAAACCCTACTTGGACCCCAGCTTTGTTGGGAGAAAAGCGGGCTTAAAAATATTTGAAATAACCTCTAGTCCTAGGGGGGGAATGCTGTTTGGTAACTCTCTAATCGCAAAACTGCCTTCTTCCAATTATTATTATTATTATTTTTGCCACTCAGAGGCCTCACTTAGAACATAAGAACATAAGAGAAGCCAATGTTGGATCAGGCCAATGGCCCATCCAGTCCAATACTCTGTCACACAGTGGCCAAAAATACCAGGTGCCATCAGGAGGTCCAGCAGTAGGGCCAGGACACTAGAAGCCCTCCCACTGTTGCCCCAGTGCATCACTTGCCCAAGGATGTGCTGTCACGTCATAAGAACATAAGATATGCCAATGTTGGATCAGGCCAAAGGCCCATCCAGTCCAACACTCTGTGTCACACAGTGGCCAGAAATACCAGTGCCATCAGGAGGTCCACCAGTGGGGCCAGGACATTAGAAGCCCTCCCACTGTTGACCCCCCCCCCAAAGCACCAAGAAGGCAGAGCATCAGTTGCCCCAGAGCCCCTATCTATCCCTTGTGGCTAATAGCCACTGATGGACTTCTGCTCCATATGTTTATCTAATTCCCTCTTGAAGTCGTCCATGCTTGTAGCCGCCACCACCTCCTGTGGCAGTGAATTCCATGTGCTAATCATTCTTTGGGTGAAGAAATACTTCCTTTTATCTGTTCTAATCTGACTGCTCAGCAATTTCATTGAGTGCCCACGAGTTCTTGTATTGTGAGAAAGGGAGAAAAGTACTTCTTTCTCGACCTGCTCTATCCCATGCATCTATATA
>NW_015169231.1:178128-271628 GCF_001447785.1 Gekko japonicus | reverse complement strand
GCTGCCAGGTCTCTCCCAAGTGAGCAACCTCCCCACGGCCAGAAAAACAACGAAGCAGCTGTAGAAAAGGAGACAGAAGAGGGGGGAGATTGTCGGGGGGGGATAAACGGAGGAGAGAGGGGCAGACTGACAACGGGTGGGGGAAGAGGGGTGAGACATAGAAGGAGAGAGAGAAGAAAGGGGGTAAGAAAGGATTCCTAGAGAAGGGGGTAGGGAGAAAAACTAACATAGAAGGAGTGAGAGGAGATGGGGAGGGAAGTCTGATAAATAAGACAGGAGGGAACTTTGACAGAGAAGGGGGGAGAGGGAAGCAAAGGTGGTGGAAATGCCCCCTCCCCGCAAGTTTCTTGCGGGTCTCCCCTTGTAATCTTATAAACCTTGATCATGTCACCCTTCAGCTGTCGTTTCTCCAAGCTAAAGAGCCCCAAGTGCTGTAACCTTTCTTCACAGGGAAAGTGTTCCAATCCTTTTATCGTTCTAGTTGCCCTGTGCCTTACTCTGTGCCTTCTTGAAAATAGAGGTAGGCAATGATTAAATGGGCAATAGGTCATAACATACAACTAGAACAATGGGAAAGGGTATGGAAAGTTAACAGAAAACTTACTAAAGCAGTTTCATATAAAGAAAATATATGTAAAATGTTTGATTGATGGCATATGACTCCTGAAAACTTAGCGAAATGGTATCCAAGTATGTCAAATGTTTGCTGGAAATGTAAGCGAAAAATTGGTTCTTTTTACCATATGTGGTGGACCTGTGATGTTGTTAAAAAATATTGGATATGGTTACATAGTACAAAAAATACTTAACATGAATGTACCTTTCATACCAGAATTGTTTTTATTAAATATTATTCCCCAAAATCAACATACAGGATCTATATATTATTATACAAATTGTAACAACAGCTAGAATTTTATATGCAAAATACTGGAAAAAAGAAAAAACACCATCAAGAGACGAACTTATTTTCCGATTATTAGAGGCAGCAGAAATGGACAAATTAACCTTACAACTACATGAAAAACAAGAAAGGCCAGATAACACGGGGGGAGGCGTGGCTATTCGCCCCGGAGCAAAATAAAGCGTGGTAGTCCGATCAGACGATCCCCCAAGTCTTCACGCTTAGGCTGTTAGCTGGCGATCACACGGCGATGCTGGAGCGTGGCAAAGAAGCGGCGCAGCAAGCATTTAGCATTTGTACGCATGTGCAGTTCTGTGGAGCAGCACTGCTTTCAGTTTTTGTGTGCAGTCGCTTACGAAAAACATCCAGTTTGTGATAGGACCTGGACGGGTGCCAGATGCCACAGGATACTAGGGCTCCCGTGATCAGACGCCCGCCCTTGCCCCATGTTTTCTGGATACTAATGCCCTTTCTGCGGTACTTTTTTACTGCGCATCTTTGGCAGGATGCCACAGGTTGCCCAAGGGTGTGCTACACTTCCCGGATGTTGTGGTGTGATCGCGCCCCGAAAATCCACCTGACATTTGTGCCTTTAGCGCAAAAAATCTTCCGTGTGAACAGGGCCAAAGTGACTTTGAAAGACAATGGGTGAGATTTTATAATTGGATGCAAAATTGTCTTGGAGAACTCAAATCATGAATTGCAACAAAAACTTTATAGACACGGCGTAAAGGACATAGAGTCTACATTGTAATTTAAGCTGACATATGAGTATAGTATCCACTCTCTCGTTGTGTTGCCAAGATAGCTTTTTCATCCATTTAGAGTTGCCAGATGTTTTCTTTTTTAAAAGAAAAGAAAAGAAAATGTATATCTAGCCCGAAGGGTGGTGTAAAGTTTAAAGCACGGCCCAAGGTTGCTGTGCTGATTCGGCTGAATTTCTGCTCTGTGTATTTCTGCATGAATGTACATAAGCCATCCAGTTTGGGAGGTTCTTTTAAGTAGACTTGCTAGTCCCCTGGTCAGGCCCCGCCCCCAGCTCTCATTCTCTACCGACTCGGTTTGCCAGCCCCCTGCCGCCTATCAGCTGCGGACAGGAGACTTACCAGGATCAGGAGGGAGCCCCAGACTGTGCTGCTGGCAATGCTGCAACGTCACTTCCGAAATGTGATGTCATCACATCAGCGATGTCCAGGTGACGCTCTGGTGTTTGGGCAAAACTCTTTTGGTAGAAATCGTTTCTACCATAGAGTTTTTGCCCAAATGCCAGAGCGTCCCCTTGACGACCCAGCGTGATGACATCACTTCTAGTACATGCTGCAAGTCGTGGGGTCGGGGGGGGGGGGGAACGGCGAGGCGGGGAGGGCAGCGCAAGGCTTGGCGAACTGGCGGGGAGAGACCAGCGACGTTCGGAGCCGCCTCCTCAGTTTGAAGCCCCCCCCCGCCCCCGCGAGTTTTGCGGGTCCTCTTTCTTGTATGAGTATAGTATCCACTCTGTTAGATGCTTTCTATTATATCTTATGTCTCTTCTTTTTGTTTTTCTGTAGTATCTTTCTATGAAACTAATAAAATCTGTTTATATAAAAAATAGAGGCAGGCAAGGAGTTTGGCTATGAGCACATTGGATATCATTATGCCTTGAATGTGCAGTATCTCTGTCTTGCAGGGTGACCTCACTCTATACTTTGTTGTATATGTTTACTGACTGCCTTGGAAAGCAGACGTGAAGGTCAAGTGCATCCTGCAAATGGAGAATGTTGCCTTAAACAGGCTTTCCTTCTGAGACAATGGGCTGGGGACGGACATTGTATTGTGTTGCGTTCTAAATATTTGCTCACCCCTTTAAAAACAGGCGCAGAGCGGAGTTACGGAATGCAGAATGCCGCCTTAACAGTATACACACTGGCTTTCGTTCTGATCGTCACACAGACTTGAAGGCAGATACTATACAGTATTGCCATTTTATGTTTTTCCTGGCCCCAGCCATTGACAATAGCCTTAAAGAGCTGAAGGAAAGCATGCTCGTTTCAAGAGAACTGTGAAATAAGTCACGGTTCGGCAAACCGGCACTTCATTATTTGTGAACTTCTGCCTCCTCGCTCTCCCTTTTGCTCCGGCTTCCTCGAAGGATGGGATCTGAATGCTGCTGCTCCTCGTCTGTAGCCCGAATTGATTAGAGTGAAGACAAGCTGAAAATATTGGAATGAGTAATCTTCATGCATCTCTCTTCGTTGTTTTGCCAAGATAGTTTTTTCATCCATTTAGAGTTGGCAGATATCATGAATTGCAACAAAAACTTTATAGACACGGCGTAAAGGACATAGAGTCTACATTGTAATTTAAGCTGACATATGAGTATAGTATCCACTCTCTCGTTGTGTTGCCAAGATAGCTTTTTCATCCATTTAGAGTTGCCAGATGTTTTCTTTTTTAAAAGAAAAGAAAAGAAAATGTATATCTAGCCCGAAGGGTGGTGTAAAGTTTAAAGCACGGCCCAAGGTTGCTGTGTTGATTCAGCTGAATTTCTGCTCTGTGTATTTCTGTACGAATGTACATAAGCCATCCAGTTTGGGAGGTTCTTTTAAGTAGACTTGCTAGTCCCCTGGTCAGGCCCCGCCCCCAGCTCTCATTCTCTACCGACTCGGTTTGCCAGCCCCCTGCCGCCTATCAGCTGCGGACAGGAGACTTACCAGGATCAGGAGGGAGCCCCAGACTGTGCTGCTGGCAATGCTGTACCATCACTTCCGAAATGTGATGTCATCACGTCAGCGATGTCCAGGCTACTGGTGTTTGGGCAAAATTCTTTTGGTAGAAATCGTTTCTACCATAGAGTTTTTGCCAAATGCCAGAGTGTCCCCTTGACGTCCCAGCGTGATGACATCACTTCTAGTACATGCTGCAAGTTGCCGGCGATGTAGCCTGGGCCACCCTCCTGCTCCCCAGTTTGGTGTAGTGGTTAAGTGTGCGGACTCTAATCTGGGAGGACCGGGTTTGATTCCCCACTCCTCCACTTGCAGCTGCTGGTGTGACCTTGGGTCAGTCACACGTTCTCTCAGAGCTGTTCTCTCAAGGACAGTTCTAGGAAGAGCTCCCTCAGCCTCACCTACCTCACAGGGTGTCTGTTGTGGGGAGGGGAAGGGAAAGGAGTTTGTAAGCTAGACTCCGAGTGAAGGGCGGGGTATAAATCCAATCTCCTCCTCCTGGTAAATCCGCCCCCATTCCTCACTGGTTGCCAGTAGGGACCTGGCAACCCTACTGCTGCCATTCCAAGTGGCAGCAGAAGAGAGGGGAAAGAGGTGTTTCATGCACCCTAGGTTAACTTTAGGAATCTAAGATTTTACCATAGAGGTTCCAGCAATTCCTAGAGCTACCCTATGCCATTTCTGGATTTCCTCCAGAAGTGACACATTGGCACACGTGATGTCATGCTCCCCATGTCCTCGGCCCCAAACCTCCTGCCAGTTGCAGCAACTCTACTTTCAAGGTTCCCTTGGTTAGTACTGAAAGTGTGAATTGTTTTAGCAATTACAGCTACCAGGGGGGGAAACACAGAATTTTTATTGGCCCTTTACTCTAAGGCTGCTTTCCACCAGGGAATTTCTCTTTGCATGGAAAGCAGGAAGCCTCCACATTAAACAGGAAAATCACCATGATGTCATGCTCATTCTCTGTGGCCTTCCAGGGCCTTTCCCCTTTAAGCTGGAGGGGAAATAAGACCACGTTAAAGCAGCTCAAAGTGGAATCTGCAGAGTGGCTGTGTGGGCGCCACCGTAGAAAGGGGGGCAGAGCTAAGCTCTGCTTTTAAAAGGTTGTCAGACATCTAGAGAAGGTTATTCCCAGTGGTTATTCTGGGATCATTCACTTTATCCACTGAAAAGCTGCAATCACACACACTAAATAATCCACTTTCAATGCACTTTCCAACTGGATTTTGCCAGTAGTAAAATCCAGTTGGAAAGTACATTGACGGTGGATTGAAAGTGGATTATTTAGTGTGTGTCACCGCAGCCAAACAGACCTTCTTTGCCAATTTGCTGTTCTAAGTAAGGTTTGGGGACCCATCACCACATGGATTTATAGTCCTAACTTTGGGTTGTCAGCAGTTTTCTCTGACAGAAATCCTGTGATTTCATAGCAGGAAGGAATTCAGCTGGGTTAGGGCTCCAGGCTGGGGAAAAAAGTGTTTCTGTTGAACTGCTGGCCAAAAAAAAAAAGATAGTGCAACTTTAGGTTTTGTGTGGTACACAAAGAAAGCAGGTCCTTATGAGAAGCGAAGAAGCTCAAAATGTCAAGTAGAAGACCAAGGGGAAGAGAGAGGTAGAAAGCTTGGCAGAGGTGTGCTAGTTGACAGGCAGAGTCATTAGTGTGTGAGTGTGGATTATAAATTCATCATGTTCCTGACCTGGACAGCTCACACTAGCCCAATCTCGTGAGATCTCAGAAGCTAAGCCGGGTCGGCCCTGGCCAGTATTGGAAGGGTGACCTCCAAGGAATACCAGGGTCATGACGCACAGGGAGGAAATGGCAAGCCACCTCTGAAACATCTCTTGCCTTAAAAACAAGTCGAGCTCACCACCTATGCTAAAAGAGCTAGAACTTCTGGTTGCCAGGCAATCTTAGGATCTCCTGGCTATTCTACACCCAATGCCATACAAACTTAAATGAGAGAAACCTGTATGGTTTCAGGAGGGAGGGGATTTGATGCTCTGTACTTTCGCCCCTTTCCTCCTGAATCAGCCCCTCCCTTCTCTCTTTTTCACTGTTATTCATGGAGTCAACTGTCACTTTTCTTCCTCCTCCTCTCTCTCCTTATGACTGTGTGTTATACTGCAGCCTCCTAACCTTTAGCCAGGATGTTGTTTAAATGGCTTTGTAAATAGGAGCTGCAGTGGCTCAAGTGGTTAAGACACTGAACCACAGGCTGTGAAAGGTCGGTAGTTCAGCAGTTCGAGACCCGGGTGCCGCATGATGGTGTGAGCTCCCGTCTCTAGTTCCAGCTCCTGCCAACCTAGCAGTTCAAAAGCAAGAAATTGCAAGTAGATAAATAGGTACCACTTCGGTGGGAAGGTAGCAGCGTTCCGTGCGCCTTGGTGTTTAGTCATGCCGGCCACATGACCACGGAAATGTCTTCGGACAGCGCTGGCTCTTCGGCTTTGAAACGGAGATGAGCACTGCAACCCTTGAGTCGGATTCGACTGGCATTCGAGCAAGGGAACCTTTACCTTTACCTTTAAATAGTTATTAAATGTTGCTTTCTTGAATACGTGTGCTCTACAGAAATTTCTCCACACTGGATTTAAAACAAGAAAAGAAAATGTGGAAAATAAAACAACATTAGGACTGGATTACAATCTACTGATTAGGCAAGCTTGCGAGAAGCCTGAATCCATCTTCAGGAATTTTAATTTAAGTGTAAAGGGTATAATTTACACACATCTCCTGTGAGATAAGTCAGTCTTGGGTCTGAAGCTCTGGAGTTCCTCAACTGGAAGCCCGTGAGGCAGAGAGTGGGCCTGAACCTGACAGATTGCAGAAATACTTGAGGTAATATATATGCTCCTACCGGGGTTCATGGAGTACCAGCAGCAGAACATCTGAAGCTACGATCTGTGCCTCATGTGCTGAATTATTTATCACATGGATCTTTGGATCTCTGTGAGAAAACTGAACGTTCCAGGGGTGAGTAGATCCAGATGCTTGAGCTCAAGCTCTTCCCTGCCTTCTGCAGCCCCCGAGCCACTCTTCTCTCATCTGGTGTCCTCCCCAACCGTTGTCTCATCCCAGGCACAAGGGAAAACCTCGCTTTTAAATTGAGGAACGCAAGGGCGGGAGTGGGAGGAGGCAGATGGGCCTTACCAAGGATTCCTTCTGCTTCCTGTCTGCCATCCCTGTACAGACGACTCACTCAGGCCTTTGGGTAACTTCTTGGCCAGTATGTTGTGGTAACGAGTGGCAGACTAATCTAGAGAATGAGGGTTTGATTCCCCACTCCTCCTTCTCCTCCAGATGAAGCCCGCTGGGTGACCCTGGGCAAGTCACAGCTCTCTCAGAAATCTCTCAGCACTCTCTCAGCTCCAGTTGGGTGCAGGGTGGCCAGCAGAAGGCCAGCAGAAGGAAATCCCCCCAACATCAACTTCGTGTGACTTGCCTACGTCACCTGGAAGTAATGTGGACACAGCGGGGGCGACGCTCTGGTTTTCAGGCGAAACTCTATGGTTTGAGGGCGGTTTTACTGTAGAGTTTTGCCCCAAAACCAGAGTGTCGCCCTGATGTGCCTACATCACGTCCGGGTGATGTATACATGGCGTGTGACATCATTTCCTGTGATGTCGGTACATCGGAGGTGACACTTCAGGCTCCTAGAACGTTCCCCCCATCTCCACCGGACCTGCCAACCTTACCCACCTACCTCACAAAGTGCCACCTGTTGTGGGGAGAGGAATCCACCCAACATCAACTTCGCGTGACTTGCCTACGTCACCTGGAAGTAATGTGGACACAGCGGGGGCGACGCTCTGGTTTTCGGGTGAAACTCTATGGTTTGAGGGCGGTTTTACCATAGAGGTTTGCCCCAAAACCAGAGTGTCGCACTGATGTGCCTACATCACTTCCGGGTGATGTATACATGCCGTGCGACATCACTTCCTGTGATGTCGGTACATCGGGGGTGACACTTCAGGCTCCTAGAACGTTCCCCCCCATCTCCAATGGACCTCGTCATGCGGCACCCGGGTCTCGAACTGCTGAACTACCAACCTTCCACAGCCTGCAGTTCAGTATCTTAACCACTTGAGCCACCGCAGCTCCAAGGTAGAGAAAAGCAGAGTATAAATACCTACTCTTCCTCTTCCTTCTCTTCAGCAACGTCAAAGCTCCTCTACTACATTTGGCGCCTTTTTGACTGTTGTTTCAGAACTCTGGAATGAGCTCAAGTTATGATGTCTTAGGTTATCTGGGTGTTAGCTGCCTTGGATGGAGGCAAAGTAAGATATAAATCTTCCAATAAGTAAATTTGGCCCGTAGTGTGGTATTGCAGCTAAAGTATTGGGCTAGGGAGACCCAGATTTGAATGACCACTTTGGAAGCTTGCTGGGCGATAGGGTTGCCAGGTCTGGGTTGGGAAATACCTGGAGACTTTGGGGGTGGATCCAGGAGAGGGCGGGGTATGGGGAGGGGAAGAGCATCAGCAGGGTACGATGCCATAGAGTCCACCCTCCAAAGCAGCCATTTTCTCCAGGGGAGCTGATCTCTGCCAGCTGGAGATCAGTTGTAAAAGCGGGAGATCCCCAGGCCCCACCTGGAGGCTGGCAACCCTACTGGGCGACCTTGGACAAGTCATACACTCTCAGCCGAACATGCCTCACAGGGTTGTTGTGAGGATAAAATGGAAGGAAGGAGAATAATGTAAGGCACTTTGAGTCTCCCTTGGGGAGGAAGGAGAGCTATGAATAAAGTAAATACATTATAATAAAATAATATCCCATGTTACTTGGCCAAGGCTACACGGAGACAGGGCATTTCCCATGGTGACGCCTCAGAACACCCTTTCCTTTGAGGCTCACCTGTAATACTTGAGGAAATCTGTTTCAATGTCTTTGAAGAAGTGTGCAGAGTCGCTCTGTTCTTGCAGGTACCCAGGGTTGAGCTTGCTTGGTCTTGGGGGTGCCGCTCGACACAAGCTTCGTTCTCACATCAGCTTATTAGCTCTCGCATTTGTGTGCTAATTTGCTGCCATGCATTGATTTTACCATTGTCCCTTGATACAATCCCAGCTTTACTTATGCATCTTGGCTTTGACTGCCCCCCCCCCATCTTTCTGTGTGTAGAGCTTGAGGTGATTCTGTTTCAGTCTGTATCCGAGGAAGTGTGCTTTGCACAGAAAAGCTTACACTTTGAACAAAACTTTGTGGGTCTTAAAGGTGCCCCTGGACTCGAACTCTGTTCTGCTGCTTCAGACCAACACGGCTACCCGCCTGAATCTGGCCCCTGCCTTGCTTTATTTTTGTTTTATCCCTTAAGCCTTTTATGGTCTGTGTGTGGCTTGAGGATCATTTTAGCAACACCATTTTAGGGCGCATATTTTGGGTTGCTGAGCCATGGCTGCTTTAATGACTTTTTAAAAAAAAAAAAAGCTTTGTTTTGTTGTCTTAATTGTAAGCCACCTCAAACAGGTCACTGGAGAGGCCACATAAAATTCTTCTAAAAAAATAAATCATCTTAAAAAGTCAAGGTCAGGTTTATTGCCGATAGCCAAGGGCTGTTGCAGTCTTAACATGAAAGGTAACAGAATCCTAAGAGGTTGTGTTTGCATATACCACCTTGCAATCCGTAATGCAACAGTTCACAAAATGGGATGTTCTGTGTGAGACCCAAATCTTGGATGTTGGACTTGCGGCCATGGGCCTTAGAAAGCAGGTCTTGGGTGAGGCTCTTTGCCAAATGGATTGAATTTTTGCCTTGCAAACAGAGAATGTCATTATGTTCTGGGAAAGCAAGGATTTTTTCCCCCCAAGACAATAAGATTCACACTAAAAAAAATAAATTTTGATCTTTAAAAATGTTTTCCCAGTGCCTTTTTGCTTGTTAAATATGCTAATTTTATTCAAACTTCAAACCATGCCAAAAACATGAGAAACAGCTTTGCTTCAATTCCACAGTGGCTCACTGCCAACAAGCCGTCACTGTAAAGAGTAAACATTGGAACCTTCCATGTGAATATGCAAATTCATTGTCCAAGTTTTCCATCTCTCTCAGAGCACTGTCAAAAACCTGACAATTTTCAGCAGTGTTAACGAAGATTCCAGCCGAAGTCAGTTCTGATTATTACATCACTTGAATGGTTATTTGGTCAAGCCCCAAATACAATTTACATTTGCCTCTTTAATCTGGAAAACTTTCTTTCTAAAAACAAAACCCAAATATGAATCATTCTGAACGTTTCTGGCAAAATAAATGGAGCAAACTCTAAACATGGCTATATTTCCTCACGTGAAGTTCCTGGAATGCCCAGACAAAGAAGGAAACTGTTGTCCCTACTGACTATTACATCCTTTCCTCCCACCGCAGAAATTCAATCACTGGAATTCCTTCACCGTAAGCCTGTCTGTGACTAGATGACCTGTGCATAGCAGATAAGGAAATGATGTTTCAGAAACAAAGAAGTCATAGAATTACATGGGTGGAGAGAGGTGAAGCGCCCCATCTCTTTTAGCCAGTTTGGTGTAGTGGTTAACAGCGGTGGATTCTAATCTGGAAAACTGGGTTTGATTCCCCACTCCTCCACATGATGCCAGTTGGGTGACCTTGGGTCAGTCACCGTTCTCTCAGAGCCCTCTCAGGCCCACCTACCTCACAGGGTGTCTGTTGTGGGGAGGGGAAGGGAAGGAAACTGTAAACCTCTTTGAGACATGTGAGACCTGCTGGGTGACCTTGGGCTAGTCACAGTTCTCTCAGAGCTCTCTCAGCCCCACCTACCTCACAGGGTGTCTGTTGTGGGGAGAGGAAGGGAAGGTGATTGTGAGCTGCTCCGAGACTCCTTTGGGTCGTGAAAAGTGGGGTATAAAACCAAGGCATTTTCCACAGTGCCAAGTTTCCCTTACTCTCTAGACACACAGTGTCAAGCGTCAAGGTTCTTCTGTTCCTCTGTGGCTTTCCCTCATTTCCGCAGATGATTTCTCCCTCCTGGGAGCCAAATTGCAATTTGTCACTTCTTGCGTAACAGCACGGGAATTCATAGAAATAGGGAAGTCTGATGTTGCGGAGCAACAGAGAGCAGACTGCACATTTGGACCTGGGACTGCGACAGGGTTGCCAAATGTGAATCGGCTGGGAGCGGGGGGCTCCCTGCCGGCGTCTGTTGCGTACGTGCGCGCTATGCGCGCGCGCCGCGTGCACGTCACCCGGAAGTGACGTCGCACGCTGGGGGCGAGGCCAGGCCATTTGAGGGGAAAACAAAGAGTTTTCCCCTCAAATGGCGTGGCCCCGCCCCCAGTGTGTGACGTCACTTCCAGGTGACGCGCACGCGGGGGTGGGGTTTCCCCCGGGCCCCGATTCCGCAGGAGCAGGAATCGGGGCTTGAAAGCGGGGGGAAATCCGCCCCCAGGGGCATTTGGCAGCCCTAGCACTGGGGAAACATCTGCGGAACTGAGGGAATGCAGCGAAGGAATATAAGTGCAGGCACAGGGAGAACTGTCCATGCAGAAAACGTCCAACTCTTCGTCTTCTTTCAAGAGGCTGCAGCTCAGAGCGCCTGACTGCATGCAGAATGCCCAATTCATTCCCCAGCATCTCCTATTAGGGTGGATCTCATGCAGCAGGTCAAGGGAAGACTTTTGTCTGCCAGAGAGCTTGTAGAATTGGGCCTGTGGGTGTGCCGAGCCAACTAGAGCTGTGATTTGCTCAATAGGGTTCTGTGGGGACGTCCCACCAACAGTCGCCTGGCCCCCACAATGGCTTGGTAGGCCAGGGAGGGGAAATGTCACGCTGCTCTAGGAGTCAGTGGAAACTCTAAACCATAGAGTTTCCACTGAATCCTAAAGTGGTGTGACATCACTTCTGGGTTTGCCCAGGAAATGACATCATGCTTTCAACTTGACAGTGCCCCCCCCCCCAATTCTCACTCCCAGTATCCCGGGTGCTGCCCTCTGACTGGCAACCCGACAACTCAGCCAGTTTTTAAAGTGCCTTATAAATTAAAAACCAAAGCCTGACAGTTTCCATGTGAAAAAATGAGGGTTTGTTTTTAGAAAAAAGAATGTTTCTGATTTTGAATGGCAGGTGTGGCCCATGCCCTCTAAAAGACAGGTTTGCCAACAGGCCTGGAGAAAAATGTCCTGCCTGTTAAGTAGTGGGTTCAAGAAGCTATCGTGATTTCAGCATAGCTCTTTTATTCAGAAATACAACAACACAGGTGGCAAGCCGCAAATATATACAGAAACCCCAGCCCCAAAACACACCCACAAAATACAAGTAACCAACAGAAACACAGCTGCTAGCATCCTTCATTTGCATGGCCTGATTTACACTTCTGTTACGTGATTGGCCAGCTCTGCAAGTGTGGCCGATCTGAATGTAGCTGTGAGGAGCCTTTCTAATGATGTGTATTCAGTTGAAGGTCTCAATACACAACACTGCCCCTTTAGGAGAGGCATAGGGTTGGATCCAGTGCGAGATTTCTGCTTGTCCTAGAGCTCTCGCACAAATGAAAGTGCATGAAAAAGGCCATGGCAGCTGCTCGCACCGAGTCAAAAATGGTATCTTGTGCAAGACCGTGTGCAACCAATCTCTGTGCACTATAATACAGAGGGAGGAAAGTGGCAGGTCTTGCACAAATCCATTTATGTTTCCACTGGGAAAAAGGCCCGTTGTGGAAATAAATACAACGATGTCTAGAAAGAGGCTCTGGGCGGGTGCCCCAGCCTTGGACACTCACTGTCAATTTGCTGTGGCGAACTCAGCAGGGTATAATGACACCGAGTCCACCATTTTCTCCAGAGGGACTGATCTCTGCTACCTGAAGAACAGTTGTAATTTTGAGTGATCTCCAGCCCTCACCTGGAGATTGGCAACAATGGTTCCCCAAGAGGGAATGGCTGGTTTGGAGGGTGGAGTCTATGGCATTGTACCTGTCTGAGGTCCCACCCCTCCTCAAACCTCACCCTCTCCAGGCTCCACCCCTCAAATCTCCAGGAATTTTCCAACCTGGAGTTAGCAACCCTATCTCCCTCCCAGCCAACCATCAACCTACCTTTATCTGCCCCTCTGACTTCAGCTTTACACCTCCTCCCCCCTCCCTCCTGGAGAACAGTTGTAATTCTGAGTGGTCTCCAGCCCCCACCTGGAGATTGGCAACAGTGGTTCCCAGGACAGAATGGCTAGTTTGGAGGGTGGAGTCTATGGCATTGTACCTGTCTGAGGTCCCACTCCTCCTCAAACCTCACCCTCTCCAGGCTCCATCCCTCAAATCTCCAGGAATTTCCCACCTGGAGTTGGCAACCCTATCTCCTTTCCAGCCAATCATTAACCTAACTTTATTTCCCCCTCACTCTTCAGCTTTCCACCTCCCCCCCACCTGCAGCCTCTACCGTGCTTATTCCTAGTAACTTGAATAAAACTATTGTTGGTCTCAGGGGTCATTTCCTGCAGGAGTGCAGAGGAGCAGAACTCCAGCAGAAAAGAGCCCAGGGGGCGGGCACATGCAACAGGCCCCACCCCCTGCTCCCAGCAGCCCTCAGTCAGAGCAAGAAGCAGCCAGGTAAGTTGCAGAGCTTCCCCCCCCCCCAGCTCCCCGATCCAAAACAGTCCAGTGGCACCTTTAAGACCAAGTTTTGTTCAGGTACAAGCTCTCCCTCCTCTGCGAGGACAGATCTGCACGTCCCCCACCCCCAATGGCTAGCAATCCAAAACAGTCCAGTGGAGCCTGAGCGGTGGGTGTTGCCTTCTGACACACTTCTGGTGATGTCAGGGGGTGTGGCATATGCAAATAAGTTATGCTAATGAGTTATGCTAATAAGCTCCTGCACCTCTTTTTCTACGAAATGACCCCTGGTTGGTCTTAAAGGTGCCACTGGACTCCAACTTTGTTCTACCATAGCTAGTAGCCACTGATAGACCTATCCGCCATGAATCTATCTAATTCCCTGTTAAAGCTGCCAATGTCTATAACATGGTAGCTATGGGGAGCCTCTGGGTGGAAAAAAAATGGAGAAAGAAAGAAAAGAAAAAACGACATTGTGGCTGGAATTTGAAGAAGAGAAGGCTGAAGGGAGACCTGATCACAGTCTTCAACTACCAGAAGGGTTTTCTCATACAAGAGGGGCAAAGACTTATTCTCTGATACTCCAGAGGCCAAGGCTAGATCTCTAAGGGATTAAATTACAGGAGGGGATATTTCTGTTAAGCTTTAGAAGAATTTTTTTTCATGGTAAGATCAGTTCAGCGGTGGAACCAATTACCTGGGTGTAGGCCTCTTTCCCACTAGATGTCAACTCTGGTCAAGCAAACATCAGCTCAAGTCTCAGGCTTCCTGTCCGGTGGGCCGGCATCCCTCTGAAATGGGGCGGGGGGCAGGAAAACATGGAAAGGGCATAGGCCATTAATTGGTCAGCAGCACTGGATTGTGGGGGACTGTTTTCCCCTGAGATCAACCTTTCTTCCTTCCTCCTTTGAGGCAACCAGCCAAACTCACAGCGTACGGCTAAAAGGTGGGCCTTTTTTTCAGACTCACTCGCTGAGAATGACCGCACACCGTTAACGTCCTTAATTCTTAGGAAACAGCAAATATCCCAGTTGTTTAATTTAAGGCATTTGGAATTAATTTTTCCATTACTCTCACTTGTACGTTTATCCTTCCTACAAGAGGTGTTTATTTAATGAAGTTCTTCCATTGCAGAGTTCTGAACTTAAAAACAGTTTCTGTTTTCGTTGAGCGTATACATTTCTGGCAGGAACGGTTCATGGATGCTAAATAGACACTGACGCTCCGGCTTGGCTTGTCCATGAAGAAAACACTGGATTTTCATTCTCTGAAGCCCTTCAAATGAGACTGCTCTTTTTCTTCCCTCAGACAGAAGGAACAAGATTGAGCTTTTCTCTACCACTACCACCACTACCAGCCCATCTCAAAACAGGACTTTTAAAAGAATATGCTACCAGGAACAAGATGCACAGTTCCAGGGGCGGGGAATTATGAAATTCCAAAAGAACATGTGTATAGTTCCAAAGTTCCAGTGATACAGAAATTATATTGTCAGCTCGTATAAAAATATAAAAAGTAAAGTGAGGTTCTCCTAGAATGCCAGACCCTGATCAAGTATAGCCACATCTCCTCACTAACATCCATTGGTCTGTTGTACCAGAGCCCATTAATTGCATGAATTTCAGTCGCATACCTTGGAGAGGGGAGCCTTGATCTCAAGTTAAAAGAAGGAGAGAAGGATTTGTCTCTCTTTATGTCATGTCCAAAGGGGGAGATGAGAGGTTTGCCTCAGGGATCGAAGTCCCTCTCCCTTTCTCTCCCCCACGCCTGGAGACTCACTATCACAGCACCACACTGTAAGAGGAAGAGAAGAACAGACTGAGTCTGAGCACCTCTTTTCCCCAAACAGAATATAGTTCTCTATGGCTTGAGGAGACTGAGGGCTACAGATATGTACTACATATGTCACAAGGGGGGGGGGTGGACCTATGAATATTCAGAGGTAGGGTTGCCAACTCTGGCCTGAGAAATTCCTGGAGATTTGAGGACAGTGCCCGGAGAAGGGAGGACTTGGGGAGGCATTTTGCCTCAAATATATAGAGACTGCCTTCTGATGTTACTGTATTTTCCACAGGAACTGATCTCTATAGTCAGTTGTAGTTCCAGAAGAAGACAAAGATGAAGAAGAGTTGAATTTATACATCGTCCTTCACTCGGAGTCTCAGAGCAGCTTACAATCGCCTTCCCTTTCTCTCCCCACAACAGACACCCTGTGAGGTAGGTGGGGCTGAGAGAGCTCTGAGAGAACTGCTCTTGAGAGAACAGCTCTGACAGAACTGCTGTTGAGAGAACAGCTCTGAGGGAACGGTGACTGGACCAAGGTCACCCAGCAGGCTGCATGTGGAGGAGTGGGGAATCAAACCTGGTTCTCCAGATTAGAGTCTGCTGCTCTTAACCATGACACCAAACTCTAGGCCCCACTAGGCAGTTGGCAACCTCAAGAGCTGGGCAAGGCAGGGAACTGCTTTTAGAGAGGTCTTCAGGGTGTATTCCTCCCCATCAGTATTGATGTTTGTATTCAAAGGGTGCAGTTCAGTTTGGGGGAAGTGTATGGGGGAGAGTTGATCACACACGCCCCTTTACCCCCAGCTTCTTCAAAATCTGGAAAATCTCCCTGTGACAGGAGAACCAGCCATGGCTTTTATACCACCTCGTCTCCTCTGGAATCCAGACATCCGTCAGACTATTCATGTGCTGTCACCCTCTGATGGGAAAAAAATCAAGATTATTTGCATTTGTGTTAAGTCGCTCGCTTAACAAAGTAGTCGGAGAGTGATTCAGCAAAGATTCAGCTTTATTCCACAACTCGAACACAACTCCAACACGGATCAACATCTGATAGCCAGAACAGCTTTTACATTGCAGCTGTCCTGCTTTTAAACTCTCCCGGCTAATGTAGCCACGCCTACTGTACAATTACCAACCAATAAGGTTGCCTACATAAGGACCAATCACGGACGTTCCCGCTCAGGGAGCTTGCTGAGAAGTGATTGGTTAGGTTCTTCCTGGGCTAGCAATGTGATTGGATGTATTTGGATCCTAGCCCAGGACGAAGCTTAACACAGCATTTCAATTATGTTGTTCACATACAGTTATGCATTCAATGCCAGCTTATTGAATACATTACAATTTGTTTCGTCAGAAACACCGGTTTTATACTTTTCTTTGAAAACAAGGTGCTGCTTAGAGGGCTGGAGGACAGTTGCTTTTCTACCTCTACCGTGTCTCAGATGCCACAGGTTTCTTTCTGGAAAATTCAATTTATTTCTGGCCATTGTGTGTCAGCTCTGACCTGGATAGCCTGATCTCATCAGATCTTGGGAGCTAAGCAGGGCGGGCTCTGGTGAGTGTTTGGATGGGAGACCACCAAGGAAGTCCAGGGTTGCCACGCAGAGGCAGAAAACGGCAAACCACCTCTCTTCATTTCCTGCCTTGAAAATCCCGAGGGGCCACCATAGGTCTGTTGTGACTTGACGGCACTTCCCACCACCATTACGAGTTGAGCCGATGACAGAAAATACTCCTCAGACTCATTAGCTGAGTGGAGCAAGTCTTAGACGCTTCCCAGGATCCTTTGCTGTCCCTGCTGGGAAAACTGCAGTGTTTTCTACTATATGTCTCTAGTGTTTTATATTTTTAATGACTCCTGAAACTAGCAGCTCTGTCAGTTATTGTGTGGGTGTGTGTCTCTGAATAATTACTTTAATATCTTTGTTATGTATTGAGACGAAGCCGTTCCTCAAGCTGTACCAGGAACGGGTCGAGCTTGCTACTATAGAACAATAGCTCGCCAGGATCCTGGAGCTAACCAATAGATAAGTAGTGTAATGTAAATAGCCTATCACTGGGAGTGGGTATGTGTTGGGTGTGGTGTTTGCACACTTTATAATCAGGGCTCACGCCCTGCCAGCTGTCCGTGGAGTTTGCTGAAATCACTTAATAAGCTAGAGCTGATCACTGCAATGCATCTTATTTTTCTCATCCAAGTAAGTTCTGTTGATTTCAAAGGATCTGACTTCTGTCTAAATTCTGTCGAGTCCCGTGCCCTTTTGCGGGATCCCTGCCCTTAGATACCCATGTGAGATTGCAGCCGTTGTTTGCACAGTCCTGCTGTCTGCCCTTCCAAATGGTGAAGAGCCAGGAATGAATGCCGTACCTGTGTCCTGACCTGTGAATCTGAGACGTGGAGATTTTATTGTATAAAATGTTGTAATTAAATACCTGTTTACATTTCAGGCCGAACGTGTAGCATCTGTCCCGTGAGGGACCCTGAGGAAATGAACCCAGGCATTCCGTGAAGTTCCCTGCACTGGAAAGTAAATAAAGAACACATTGTAGGGGCCTTAAAAATGGCCCCCATGTACAAAAATATATCTTTGCTCCTTGATAAAGTCAAGGAGCTGAAAAGGTTTGAGTTGTAAAATGATATCAGCCTAGGAAGGTACCAAATGTTTTTAAAGGACTGGATGGAGCGGCTGCAATTGTACAAATATATTAAGTAGCTCACAGGAATGCATTAGGTGTATTGTCAAGCTGCTCTTTTCAAGTGATACCATTTTATGATCCGTTAAGTTGCCCGAGGGGAGCGATGCTGTGTTCCCTGTATGAAATAAAGTATTCAGTATTTATTTATTTGGGTGCTCCAGATGGAAGGTGCAGGGCTGGCGTCAGCATACCCTGAGGTGGGGAAGCTTCCGAGGCCCAGGACTTCAGGTGGGCCCACTGCTTCTGACCCCCACCCAAGCACCTCCCCTGCCACCATCTGTACCCTTGCTCCCAACTGCCCAGAGTCATTAAGAAAGGATACGTGGATGACCACAGTCGTGGCACGCCCTGCTGCATAGACTGGCCAGTGCTGTCACAGAAAGGTAGGGTTGCCAGCCTCCAGGTGGGGCCTGGAGATCTCCCGCTTTTACAATTGATCTCCAGCTGACAGAAATCAGGTCCCCTGGAAAAAATGGCTGCTTTGAAGGGTGGACTCTATGGCATTGTGCCCTGCTGAGGATCCACCCCCCAAAGTCTCCAGGTATTTTCCAGCTCAGACCTGGCAAACCTTCAGAAAGGATGTAGAGGTGGTCCATACAACCAGGCATAGGCCCTGGAAGAAGGAGGAGGAGAAGGAGGAGGAGGAGGAGGAGAAAGTTAGATTTATACCCTGCCACTCACTCGGAGTCTCAGAGCAGCTTACAAACTCCTTTCCATTCCCCTCCCCACAACAGACACCCTGAGAGGTAGGGGGGGCTAAGAGAGTCCTGAGAGAACTGCTCTTGAGAGAACAGCTCTGAGTGCATTGTGACTGGCCCAAGGTCACCCGGCTAGCTTTATGTGGAGGAATGGGAAATCAAATCTCCAGATTAGAATCTGCTGCTCTCAAGCACTATACCAGTCTGGCTCTCTGCGAGGCAGTCTCTGCCCAGGGCCCCCCAAAAACCTGGAACCGGCCCTGGGAAGGCAGTATGATATAGCCCAATGTAATCAGATCTTGGAAGTGAAGTGTTATGGGCCACCTCAGAGGAGGAGGAGGACTCTGAAGAATTGGGCCCCACACCGACAGACTCCCCATCTGAGCAGAAAGATCTGGCAGCAGACCCAATAGGGAAAGCATTGGGAAGCAAGAACACTTCCCAGTCACGGTCAGACTGTTCAATCTTCCAGGAGAAGAAAAAGAACTCACAGAGGGTAGCTTCTCTGCTAGCCTCTCCTGAGCCAGTAGAATGTAGAAGAGAGCGCTTGGCGGCTCAGGAGAGACATAGGAGCACCAACGGCTGCTTGGAATGGTCAGTGTTAGATCCTGTAGCAAAGTTGTTTCAGGAGCAGGACTAACAGGCTGATAGGAAACAGTAAAACAGTAAAAGACACGCACCTGTAGGAAGGTGACTGTAAGGAGCGACACCTGGCCCTCAGGGATGAGTCAGCAAAAGGTGCAGATAAAAGGAACACATTGAGCAAGGCTCAGTGTGGGAGCAGACTTGCTTGTCACCCCTCTGTGTGCTGACTTTTTTTTTTTGCAAACAGAGCTCTACCCTGACCCTGCTGCCTTGTACCATGTCACTGGTAATCTGTGCTTGCTCCTGAAGCCTGGGACCCAGACCCCTGTGCCCTGTACCTGTTCCCAAGTCTTGGAACTGGGCCTCTGGACCCTGGACTCTCCTCCCCTGACCCTTGGACTGGACCTTCCTATATCTAACTCCAGACTGGTTTGTAGACCTTGCTCCTGTATATTTCTGTACTTGTTGCCATTGTATTTTTGTATCCCGGAAACCCCGGGTAGAGCAACAGTGCCAGGCTTTACACTGAATGTGACACTAAGCAGGGCCAGTACTTGGAAGATAGACCACCAAGGAAGATCCTGCAGCAGAAGGCCATGGCAAACCACCTCTGTTTCTTACTTGCCTTGGAAGCCCCTTAATGGGGTTGCCATAAGTCAGCTGCGGCTTGACAGCACTTTACACACACACAACCAGCTTTTGTCCACTCAGTGCAGACTCAAAGTGGCTTACACAATAACAACTGAATGGGAAAAGCAGTACTAATAGAAATTGCCCACCATGAAAGCACTAGCAGTGCATTCAAAGGGAACATTTAAGAGTCCTAAGAAATGCAGGCAAGCAAAAGTAACATACAAGACAGAATGAAGCCTCAGTGCCCAGCCCGGGAGGCAGTCATGGCAGGGTGTGTGACGCTCACTCCATCTTGAAAAGAAGTTGGGAGAAATCTCAGCACTGGTAGTTTGAAGAATAGCTGTTCCATAGGTTTGCATGGAGATTTCTCAGCCTTACCACTTATCTCCAGACTACCAAGATGTGTTCCCTTGGAGAAAATGTGTGCTTGGGAGGGTGGACTCTATGGCATTTTACCCCGATGAGGTCCCTCCCCTTCCCAAACCCTGCCCTCCCTGGGCTCTGCCCCCAAGTCTCCAGGAATTAGGGTTGCCAGATCTTGCACTCTTGCTGGTGGGGGTTGGAAGGGAACTTTCCTGGAGGGAGAGCAGGGCAACCTCACCACTTGCAATGTCCCCGACATGATGACGTCACTTCCGTGTAACATCATCAAGTGGGGACATCATACCAGGTCATGGCAGTTGGGGCTTCCTCCAACAGCTAGCTGGCTGGTGGTGCGTAGGAGCCCGCAGAATCAGGGGATCCCCCCACTCCCACCTGGGGGCCGGCAACCCTACCAGGAATGCCCTTCACCAGCTTAGGTGCTAGTCTTGAATGCTCCAGGTTCTTGAACGACACTGGCCAAATGTGTTACAGCTGGCTTTTCTGCACCCAGTAAGTCAATCCTGAAGGCATGCTCAAGAGAGTCAGCCAGATAAGACCACCTTGTTTTCGGTCTTATCCAGCTGCCTGGTTTGGGTGTAGGCCGTCCTCCCAACCACTGGCCCAGCCTGGTAGCCCAGCAACAGCTAGGGGAGCTGTGGTACTGCTGTGAGTGCTGGAGTGGACAGCAGCTGCTAGTAGACAGGCCTCTTCTTCCTCCTTCCCTCTTCCTCCACTATATTTATTTATGCCACTTAAGTTCACCTTTCTCTCCGTTAACTGGGAGAAAGAATTCTGACACTCATTCTTCGACACTCGTGTCACACTTTGAAGCCTCCCATCAGGCCCGTAGCCAGGATTTTCTAAGTCAGGGGGGCATTTAAATTTCTTAGGGGGCCACTGGCTAATCGAATTAAAGGTAATTTAATTCAGTTTCTGGGGGGAATAGAGAGGTGCTGTCTGGCTCCACATGGCCACTGTAGTTGGCCCTTCATGCCCCAGACAGCTGCGCAGGAATACTCAGCTCCTTCCCCACACCTGCCACTGCTTGGGGGCCCACAAGGCCCCACAACTTCCCATCCAGCCAAGGGCCTAGGCTTGCCAAGTCCCCCCGGGGGGCGGGGAAACCCCGCCACAGAGGCCCATTCCCCGCTGGCGGCGGATCAGGCCCCGGGGGAAACCCCACCCCCAAATTACGCAACATGCACGTCACCCGGAAGTGATGCGACCACGCCGGGCACGCTGGGGGCGGGGCCACGGTCATCCGAGGGATGCTGGAGCCCCCCGCTCCAGCAGCAGGTAAGACCTGGCAGCCCTACAAGGGCCCCCAAGCAGTGGCCTATCCCTGAGATGCCCCACTGTAGCTATGAGCCTGCCTCCCACAAACCAGAACAGAATAAAGCATCTTAACCTGTATGAAACCTCTAGCAAGAGTCTCCAGTGTGGTGCCTATGGGCACCATGATACCCATCTACTCCTTGCCTGGCATCCCACCAAGTGTTTTTAGAAAGTGAGTTGAACTAGGTGGGGCTTTTGTCCAGAAGGGCTTCTGATTGGGCTGACTGGCTGAGGAGATTAAGAAAACTTTGCTTTCGGCAGCAGCTGCCACCACGGCACAAGGATCCTCTCTGGGTTACTGAAAGTGAGCTGTGGGTATGCAAGTATTTTTAAACAATATATTCATTTTAAAAGGCATCCTGTTAAGCAAAGCTTCTTCCTGAAATGTTAAAATGTTACTATTAGAGTTACGCACAACCTCACTTCCTAACATTCTGTGAATGTCTCTGCCTTCTGCAACAGCCATTTTGTCCTTGGCTGTGCCTCCTGAGGCAGCCATTTTGTGGTTGGCTGTGCTTCCTGAGGCAGCCATCTTGTGGTTGGCTGTGCCCCCCGAGGCAGCCACCACCTTGTATCAGAATTCTAAAGGTGCACACAGATTCAGAAAGTTTGGAAATCCCAATCTATAGTAAAGAAAATGAATAAACCCTTTAAAAAACCCCAGAATTTCCCAAAGATGACCTTAATCTATTTCAATTTATTAATTCCCTTCTAGTGTATTCCCACCTCTGGATTCTGATGTTTAAAAAGATTGTTTAGGGGATCGTCTTCATATTAATGACACTGAATTTCAGATCCTTGGATGATTCTCTACTAAGATGGTAAATCTCTCTCTCCCCCCCCCTTTGTGGTTTACAAGCATTCCACCGTGTGACTGCTTTCTTACATCTTCTGACCCACCTGGTAGAGCAATTATTCCTTGACACCCCCTAAGAAATTTACCCTTCTAGTGTATTCCCACCTCTGGATTCTGATGTTTAAAAAGATTGTTTAGGGGATCGTCTTCATATTAATGACACTGAATTTCAGATCCTTGGATGATTCTCTACTAAGATGGTAAATATCTCTCCCCCCCCCCTTTGTGGTTTACAAGCATTCCACCGTGTGACTGCTTTCTTCCATCTTCTGACCCACCTGGTAGAGCAATTATTCCTTGACACCGCAGAAGTAGTGGGTGGTGGTAGTCAGAAAAGGGAGACAGAAAGTTGTTCTTTAGATAAATCCATACCCCCACCCACCCACACTGTTTCCACCAGTAGCTTCCAGCACCATTTATTCCTGCTCTTCAGAGCTGCCATCACAGAGAATAAGAGGCCTGGATTGACTTTGGTATGTTGCATGACCAATGCCAAAAATGTATCCTCTCAATCCAGTTCCAGAGTTTGAGTGGAGGGGTGAGAAATCCAAACAGAAAATAAAATCCAGCGTTGAGCATTTTCCAGCTTCCACACAATAGAAGTCGATCCATTGCAATCAGGCGCTGTAAAGTCCTTGGATAGGGTTTCAGTTGGGCGTTTTGCAGGAGAGGACCACACGTACTAAGGACAAGGACAGAATGTAAGTAGGGATCATGGACGTCTTGGAGCAAGTAAATGACTGCAAGCTGCAAGTTCTTAGATTCTACGATAGCCAGATGGCCAGCCATGTGTTTCCAATTATACAATTAAACAGGAATCATAAAAATGGGATTTCCATAGCATTCCTTTCTTCATTGGGTCAGAAACCCATTCTCAACACCTAGCCATAAGCCTCAGTTGGTTCTTGGAAGGACCCCCCACCCATAAAATATGTTTATGAAGCACCTACAGCCCCTTTCCATCCCAGAATGGCTGGGAATACGGAAAGACGGTTCATTACAGCATCGCCGCCAATAGAACAGCCCAATGTCGTAGCGTAGAAAGAATTTCGAATCTGCATGGCTCTGAAGTTTCTCATTTAATCCTTAAAGCCCGCGAGCAAACATCCTTTTCTGTTTAATGAAATATTTCCCCCTTTCATACTGAAACCCAACAGCTGAGTCTTAAATCTGAGCTTAAATGCCTGCTGAACCATGGCGAAGTCATAACTAAATCAGTGATACTCAAGTTAGCCTCTATTTACAGTTGCAATACTAAGCAGAGCTCATCTTCTAAACCCATTGACTTCAGTGGAATTAGAAGCATATTGTGCTGCTTAGTATGCTACTGTAAGTCTGATTTAGGGTTGCCATCTCCCCAATGATGGCAGGTTTCCCCCCCGCTTTTGGGGACCCCAATCCACCACCGCCCAGCTGGCCAGTGTGGGGAACCCTGCCCCCGAGCAGCCCCGTCTACGCCCAACATGCCCAGCGTGATGATGTCACCCAGAGGTGACATCACGCAGGGCACATTGCCCAGGGAATACTCAAGCATTTGGGGGGAAACTCTATGGTAACCATAGAGAAGCCTGCAGGAAGAACACTGGAGCCCCCCACTGGTACATGGTAAGGACTTGGCAACCCTAGTCTGATTCCATGGTTTTCCGCAGAAAGCAGTCATGACTATCTGGATTCTGTCCATTTTTCTGAACAGTGGGAATATTTCCGCAGGAAAATTGCAGAAGTTTGTTTTAATCCTGCAATACATTTGACAGTGTCTACAGCATGATGCAAATGGATGCTTCCCCATTACTAGTGACTGAAGTAAAATTTGAGTCCTTAGAGACCAATAAATTTTTCCATGGAAAAAGCATTCATTTATTTTTAAATTTATTTTATGTATTTATTTGATTTGTATATCTCCCTCCCTGTAGACAGGCTCAGGGCGCTTCACAATCCAGGGATCATAAGGCAAAGCTTACTTCATCAGATTCAAATGAGAACAGAGACCCATCAGCCCTTACATCTGGGTCAGAAGGTAAGAGAGGTGTTACAAAAGCCCATTCTGCACTGACAGCTTGATCCGGAGAATCTGAGGAGTTAAGCCTTAAATGTTGACTTCGCAGTTGCATGCATTCCCTTTGCACTGCCCTCCCTCTGGTTTATTTATTTGTGTATTCTGTATGCATTCTGCACCTACAAGCAAAGCCCACATTTTTTGAGCTAACTGGCTGCTCTGTCTAAGATGAAGAGAAAGGCAAACATCTTTCTAAACTTTTAACTGCAGACCCTAACCCCTCCCTCCCTCCCTCTGTGATTCTGCAAAAAGTAAGAGAAGAGAGGGGGGAATCCAGGCCCACATATGTAAGACTGACACATTTGGGAGTGGGGTATCCCCTTAGCCTTTATATTTACTGATTCCTTCTTATGCTCTCTCTGGCTTGTTAAAAGTTTGCCTGAACCGGAGGACATGTCCTCTTTTGTCTTTGGAGAAATAGGGAAAGAAAATAGAATGGGGAGGGAGCGTCAACCTAAAGAGAGAGAGGCGGAAATGGGGGAAGGTAGTGCAGAAACAATTCTACATTAGAAAGGATTAGCGATTCAAAAGCGGATGAGAACAAAGAATCACAGCAAAAGGAGTTTTGGTAACTGCAGAGCAACAATGTGCTAGAAGCGGTCTGAATGCAGATTCCTGTAAAACAAATGCAGAAACAAGAAAAAGCCCTGACACAAACTGGAAGTGAAAGTGGGAGGGAATGCAAAATAGAAGAATAGGATGTGCTTAGAAACCAAGATAAAATATGGGTGGAGAAAGTGCCAAAGAAGGGCCAGTTGGAGTCAATGCGAAGCATACTCAGCTTGATTAGAGCTGGGAAACATGCATACAGGGGGGCAATGCAGAAAATTAGCATGTGTGGTGGTGCAAGAATCCTATGCCCTGTTCAGCCCTGGAGGATCCAGTGTCTCGGATTAGTTGGGTTGGCCGAATGAGCCACGATAGAAAATTTGTAGAGAATTATTTGATGAACATGCCTGGAAGTTATAACAACACTACATATTTTTAACTTTATTTGTAAGCTCCCTCAAGCAGTGTTCTGTATTTCCTAAACAGAATAACAAATAAAAAAATATTGCTGACATTTTCCTATCACCTCCCCCATTTTATTGAATGTGACTACTGAACAACAATTAAGTTCTGGACTTGTTGTTCTAAAAAATAGCCATTTAAAAATTTTTTAAAAGCTCTTGTGACACTATATACAATACAGGCAGGATTTCTGCAAAGAGCACAGGTGGCATCAAAGGGCATGTTGCCAGTTTGGCAGGCATAAAGGTAAAGGTAAAGGTTCCCTTGCTCAAAAGCCAGTCGAATCCGACTCTAGGGTTGCGGTGCTCATCTCCATTTCAAAGCCGAAGAGCCAGCGCTGTCCGAAGACGTTTCCGTGTTCATGTGGCCGGCATGACTAAACACCAAGGCGCACGGAACGCTGTTACCTTCCCACCGAAGTGGTACCTATTTGTTGTTGTTGTTGTTCAGTCGCACAGTCGAGTCCGACTCTTCGCGACCCCATGGACCAGCTCCCGCCAGGCCCTCCTGTCTTCTGCCGTCCTCTGAAGTTGGCTCAATTTCATGTTCATTGCATCGATGACACTGTCTAACCATCTCATCCTTGGCCGTCAGACCAAGTGTGATCCCCTGGAGAAGGTAATGGCAACCCACTCCCGTATCTTTGCCAAGAAAACCCCATGGACAGTATCAAAAGGCTAAAAGATGAGCCCCTCAGGTCGGAAGGTACCTATTTATCTACTTGCAATTTCTTGCTTTCGAACTGCTAGGTTGGCAGGAGCTGGAACGAATAAGAAACTCATGGGACTGAATTCTCTGCTATGCCTGCCTGATTTTTTTTTAAAAATCAACCTTTAGCCATGCATCCTAAATTAGAAACATAGCAGAGGCAGAAGGAATATGAGTGAATGTACAAGTGTAAAAATGTTACGCCAGTTACATCAGTTGGGTTCAATGAGTGGGCAGATAGGTGGTCTTTTAATAATAACTTCTGGAGTCATGGCAGCAAAAGGAGTGCCCAGGACAACAGAAGCAGAAAATAGAGATGGTACTGAGTTCAGAAAATTGCCATCCATTGCCAGGAAAAAGGACGGTTATACTTTTATTTATCTTATGGTATTTCCAGAGCACAAAATGTTGAAGCCGTTGGGGGGGGGGAGATGTTTGGGGTTACAGTGGAAATTTGGGAGGAATTGCAATATATGTGATACTTGCTTACTTATCAAGCATTTGATAACTTAAATTTAATTAATTTGCTAGATTAACAACATAAAATGCATCCTTCAGAATTTAGTTAGCGGATCAATGTATCTAATTCTCAACATTGCCAAATCTGTGTCTATTTAGATCTGGAGACTGGAGCCATGGACAGACAAGACAGAACTTTCTGCAGACCCGGGAAAGCCCCAGGCTTGCAAAAAAATCTGAAATGTAAAAATGTAAACATAAAAATGGGGGTTAATTTAAAAACCTCAAAATGATAGACACTGTCCCTGTAGATTTAAGAAATGAATGCTGTCAGTGCTGTTGCTAGGTAACCGCAACAGAACTGCCATACTTTCAGCCTTGGTTTCTGTATGTAATAGGAGGAGGAAGGGAAAGGGGCCCTTTCCAGGGCTGTTTTGGTTGGGGAAGGGGGATTCATCAGGGTTAGGCCCAGTAGTAACCACTGGATGACTTGATACCATGTAACTTGCATGAATCACCCAGGACCAGCTGCTTGTTACTGTTCAACAGCAGTCACCATGAAAGCCAGTGTTGTATAGCCATTAGAGTTTCAGACTGGGAGTCCTGAGCGATGCTCTGTCTAAGCTATGGAGTTTTGTGAGCAAAAATTCCACTTTGTGAGCTACTGGAATTAAAGTTGTGAGCGAGCCATTTGGCTACTGCATAAATTAGTTTGCTCTGGAGCCCTCCTTCCTGAGCTAAGACAAAAATTTGTGAGTGGGAGGCTAAAAAACGGTGAGCTAGCTCACACTAACTCAGCTTAGAGGGAACACTGGTCCTGAGTGCGAATTCCCACACTGCTATGGAAGGTTACTGCGTGACCTTGGGTCAGTTACACACTGTCAGCCCATCTTAACTCACAGATTTGTTGGGAAGATAAAATGGAGGTGAGAAGGAAGATGCAAGTTACTTTGGGTCCCCTTTGTGGAGAAAGGTGAGGTATAAATGAAATAAATGAATTAAATAATGAAGTGAATAAATAATTTAGCTGAAACTGGGGGGGGGGATAAAAGGTGGTTTGGTTGGTGGGTGGGAAGAAGTGACGGAAGCAGGAAATGGGGAGGATATAGAGACTTTCAGCAAAGTGAAAGAGGAAATAGTGGAGAAGGGGAAAATCAGATACCCCCCCGCAAGTCACACAAGAAGCAGACTTATACTGAATCAGACCATCAACCCATCAAGGTTAGTGTTGTCTGTTCCAGACTGATTTCCCACAAGCAGCTGCGCTGCCCTCACTCTTCCCTTTCCCCTGATTGTATTCATCAATTTTCCACCACTTGCTGTGTGGCTGCATTTTGACTCGCAGCATCCCCCGATTTCCCCCGCGTCTTCTAGATCCTTGTTTTTTGAGATCGAGAAGATGCGGGGGAGATCGGGGGATGCTGCGGGTCAAAATGCGACCGCACAGCAAGTAGTGGGAAATTGACTAATACAATCGGGGGAAGGGAAGGGCAAGGGCGGTGCAGTTGCTTGTGGGAAATCGGTCTCAGACTGGCAGTGGCTCTCCAGAGGCCCAGGAGGTCTCTCACGTAACAGGATGTCTGGACTGGGCTAGCCTGGCTCCTTCTCCTCCTTCCCTCTGGCTTCCAGCTGTTGCTTGAGAAAATTCCTGGAGATTTGGGGGTGATGTCTTGGGAGGGTGGAGTTTTGGGAGGAAGGAGGAGGAGATGATTGGATTTATAGGAGGAGGAGATGATTTTATACCCCCCCCCCTTCACTACCCAAAGGAGTCTCAGAGTTGCTTACAATCTCCTTTCCCTCCCCCTCCCCGCAACAGACACCCTGTGGGGCTGAAAGAACTGCCCTTGAGAGAACAGCTCTGAAAGGACTTGTGACTGACCCAATGTCACACCAGCAGCTGCATACGGAGGAGTGGGGAATCAAACCCGGTTCTCCCAGATTAGACGCTATTAGGTGCTCCTAACCACTACACCAAACTGGCTCTCACCACACTGGCTCTCACCAAACTGGACGAAAAAACGCACTCATCAGGGGTGTGATGCCATAGCGTCTGACTTCTGAAGCTGCCATTTCCTCCAGGGGAACTGATCTGCATAGTCTGGAAATAATTTTAATTCTGGGACAGCTCCAGCTCCAGCCTGGAGGTTTTGGCAACCTTGTTCTCATCTCACCATTCAGTGTTTGTACTTTTGTGCAGGCAATATTCCTGTTTGGAGGATTTAAAAAAAACCCATTTTGTTAAGTTTTCAGATTTTTCTGCAAACCTTCGAGATGCCCCATAATTTGTCTCTCTACATGCCCCCAATCTGCAGATTGAAGAATCCTTAGGGGCCATGTTGAGAATTAGATGGGACCATGTTGAGAATTATATTGATGATATGTATACAGTATACCTCCTGCCAACCTAGCAGTTCGAAAGCAAGAAATTGCAAGTAGATAAATAGGTACCACTTCGGTGGGAAGGTAACATGACCACGGAAACATCTTCGGACAGCGCTGGCTCTTCGGCTTTGAAACGGAGATGAGCACCGCAACCCTAGAGTCGGATTCGACTGGCTTTCGAGCAAGGGAACCTTTACCTTTACTTTATAAACCGTATACACAGGAATTATTACACATAATGCAATAGACTGTCATATAAAAATATTCATCCTACACATTCTGAGTAAGGCTGCAATCACTCACATTAAATAATCCACTTCCAATCCACTTTCAGTGCATTTTCCAACTGGGTTTTACTTGTGTGAACTGGCAAAATCCAGTTGGAAAGTGGATTATTTAGTATGTGTGACCACAGCCACAGTGAAATGTTCTCTTAAAGACTATTTCTTCATTGCCAAAGAGAAAATATTTAACAAAAGTTTTTTCAGTGCCTCCCTCACCCCAACATTTCCAGTTTTACTAAGGGTAAAAAACGGGTGAAAGGTTTTTTTTGTTTGTTTTTATTTTTCTGGATTTTAAAAAAATTATTTAAATTAGAAAAATTATGTGCCACTCTTTAGATAATCCATTCAAGCCAGCTTCCAACGTTTAACAAAAAAAAAAAAGGTAAAATCACAAAACACCAGAAGAAATGTTAAAATTAACACTTAAAAACCCACCCAGAGGATAAAAACAACAGAAAACATTTAGCAGTCTAAAATTATTCTCATTAAACAGTTCCCCAAGCTAGAAGCAAATTGCAAAAGCGGTTTTAAAAGACCCACTCCTTAGTTAAAAGTCTGGGTAAAAAGAAATACTTGGGCCTGATGCCTAAAAGACTGTTCTATTGAAGTCTGGGGGCTAACTTCTGTGTAGGCGTGTTTCGATTCAATTGTCAACATTCCGCTTGTTACTTAGTGAAGTGTAATAGACAGGGCGAGATCTACATTTAGAAAAATTGCAAGACCCAACTCGAATGAGAACCTGCGTCTGCAGCGTTGAAAACAAAGCAAAGAAAGGGTGGGGAAAGTACAGCGAAAACACTTCTGCTCCCCCATTTCCTCCTTTCTGCTCAAGAGGACTGGCTCGACTCTTTTTCTCCCATCACCCTTTGCGGCTGGCGATATTCATTGCAGCCTGGGAAACCTCACCGCTGTACAAGAAGGCCCCCGTCCCATTTCCAGAAATGATACCGGGAAGTAGATATCAGTTCGCAAGTTAATCCCACTGAAATCAGTGAGACGTATAAATAAAGGAATGCCACAGCCCCAGAGCCAAAGACGGGGCCCACAGATCTGTCTGAAAGCTATTTTATTTTCTGCAGCTCTGCATAACTGGAATTCCATGTGGGTTCCAGGATCTGGTGTGGCCTTTGAATTGCGGAGAGCCCGTGCAGCTTGTTACCAAAGCAAGTTTCTAAAGACTCTTAGCTGCAGAAAGAATAGATTTGAAAATGAATCTACAACATCTGCAAAAGACAAAAGAGAGTTCAAAGAAGTTTGGGCATTTGTCCCCACTTGGTCCGTGAGCAGTGCAAGAGCCGCACTTGCATGAGCTGCACTTTACTCTCCACTCCAGGATGCTCTTGTAATGTATTGAAATAGCTTACTTGAATCACCACATTCACTCCCTATGTTAAGCTTCAAGCCGGACGAAGGCTCCTCCGAACGGACTTCCTATTGGTCGCTCTACAACAGCGACCAATCAGAACTGTACTCATTCCCTGAGAGGGAAAGACTCTCATTGGACCTTATTCACACAACCTCATTGGTTGTTATTTGTAAATAGGCGTGGCTACGTTAGCCCGGGAAGGTTTAAAAGGAGCCTGGCTCCTTATGTTAATCTGTTCTGGTTATGAATGTCTTTAAGCGCTTGTTCGTACCTTCAATAAAGCTGATCACTTTGCTGAAATCACTCTCCGGATCTTTGTTAGCGGCGATCTAACAGCTCTGATCCCAAAACATGCTTCACAGCACATGGCAGCGATAAACAGGTTGATTTTTTAAAGTGGAAATCATAATTCTGTGGAATTCTGTGGAATTTTATGGGGTAAGGCATGGTTTGGAAACACACAGCATGGGTTATGAAAAAAGGGATAGCCTTCAAAATAAAGAAGCTAGAAATTCTACGTCAAAGGAGCCATTCCAGCTTCATCATGCACACGCCGCAGTTTGCATGCATTCTTAAATCAACTCACTACTGTAAGACAGATTGGCAAAGCCTTGCCTGAAACTGGAGACAATTGAAGGATACCATTCTTCTCTAGTTTACAGTGTGGAATACTGTCAAGCAGCAGCCCCATTAAATAAGAACTCAAGCAGTTACCACTGCACAGAAGTAGGCACAAGCCAACGCATTGTACGTTGCGTCCGAACCCTTACCATACAAGAAGAGAAGAAGACGCTGCTGCAGCGCGCTGGCTCTTCCCTTTGCCCCGATCGTATGTGTTAATTTCACACTAAGTGCTGCACGGCTGCATTTTGCCCCGCAGCTTCGCCCGAAAAGCAGGATTGAGTAGAGGTGGGGAAAATCGGGGCAAAGGGAAGAGCCAGCACACTGCAGCAGCTTGTGGGAAATCGGCCTGGATTTATACCCCACCCTTCAGTCGGAGTCGCAGAGCAGCTTACAATCTCCTTCCCTTCCTCTCCCCCCAGCAGACACCTCTGAGGTAGGTGGGGCTGAGAGAGCTCTGACGGAGAACTGCTCTGGAGAGAACAACTCTGAGAGAACTGCTGAACGTGAGCAGCAACCTTCTAAAATAAGGACTCTCCATTATTAGGTATCAAGCTTGTAATGTATCCATCCCAGACCACGTGCGTGGCCATTAGCGGCCAAGCTTCACTCTCAGTAACAATGGGACAAGCGGATCCTAGCCGGCACCTATCGGCAGGCTAGGCTCCTGGCTGAGAGCCTATGGAACTCTCGGCCACTGTAAATAGCCAATCACTCGTGTGTGGGTGTGTTTTGGGTGCGGGGTTGTTGCACATATAAACCAGCCTGCGAGCTGAAATAAAGTATGAGAGCTGAAATCACTAGTAAGTCTCAGTACTTTTCAAAGCTGTAGTGCTTTGGAATAAAGGGCATTGCTCAAAATCATCTCAAAACACTGCCAGATTCTCAAAGCAGCAGCTGGTGGAGGTTTTTTAAAACCTTCCTCATAACATGGATATGTTGTTCCAACTGAGCTAAAGGTGAAATATACAAGGAAGTTTGGAAAACTGAAAGGGAGAGGAAATAATAGATAAAACTGATCAGGCATGAGGATGTATACCAAATGGGAAAGACATACAATACGAGCTGTCTTCACAAATGACAGGGAACACATGTACAATACAGTGTACTTGTGCTTGTTCTTTGCGGGTGCATGAAATAATTCTCATCTTACTGTCAACACATGTATGGCTGATTGTTTGACACAAACCCCACATTTATCCTGGTCTAGGTCCCCAATTTCATTCGTAAAGTGAATGCACATTGGCTCTTTCTTATAAACTGATGTACACATGTACAGGCAGGATGTATGTGTGTTTACTGTAACATGTGAACAGGACAACAGTAGCATCAGGTAACTGAGATTTCACTGAACCAGTTCCAAAGACAGGGGTGGGAAAATCAGTAACATAAAGCCCACCCCATTATTCACCTAAGGTAAAGGTAAAAGTTTCCCTTGCTCGAAAGCCAGTCAAATCCGACTCTAGGGGGCGGTGCTCATCTCCATTTCCAAGCCGAACGGCCAGCGCTGTCCAAAGACGTTTCCGTGGTTATGTGGCCGGTATGACTAAGCGCCGAGGTGCACAGAACACTGTTACCTTCCCACCGAAGTGGTACCTATTTATCTACTTGCAATTTCTTGCTTTCGAACTTCTAGGTTGGCAGGAGCTGGGGCCAGAGACAGGAGCTCACTCCGTCACACAACACTAGGGTCTCGAACTGCTGAACTACCGACCTTCAGGTCTGCAGCTCAGCGTCTTAACCTCTGAGCCACCGTGGCCTCCATTATTCGCCTACCATATGGATATTCTTTGCCGTGCCGTTCAGTCACAGCCCACTTATGGCAACCCCATAAGGTTTTCAAGGCAAGTGAGAAGCAGAGGCGGTTTGCCATTGCCTTCCTCTGCAAAGTCTTCCTTGGTGGTCTCCCATCCAAGTACCGACCCTGCTTAGCTTCCAAAATCCTACCCCAGTAGGAGTTGCCAGAGGTCGCCATGACTTCCAGGCATGGGCATGCACGCACACGCACACAAATGCAAAATACCTTTAACATTTTATCACTAAATTAAATTGTACTTTGTGTTTTGCAAGCATCAGAGCTGAATGCAGACAGACACAAGTAATGCACAAGTTTTTTTAAAAGCAGGGAGTAGTAAAGAAAAGAGACATACAATAAATTGCAGAAACGAAGCAAGGAGATTCCAGCTATTATTTTACTATCCAAATGAATAAAATAAATGAAGACATTATTTTCTGGAACAAAAGAGAGGTATGACTTTTTTTATCCAATTCAGTGATGAAAAAGAGATATAAATATTAATGTGGAACCAATGTACCAAAACTGTTAAGTCGCTCGCTTAACAAAGTAGTTGGAGAGTGATTCAGCAAGAACACAGCTTTATTCTTCAACTCGAACACAACTCCAACACGGATCAACATCTGATAGCCAGAACAGCTTTTACATTGCAGCTGTCCTGCTTTTAAACTCTCCCGGCTAATGTAGCCACGCCTACTGTACAATTACCAACCAATAAGGTTGTATGCATAAGGACCAATCTCGGACGCTCCCGCTCAGGGAGCTTGCTGATAGTGATTGGTTAGGTGCTTCCTGGGCTAGCAATGTGATTGGATGGATTTGGATCCTAGCCCAGGACGAAGCTTAACATAGCATTTCAATTAGATGTTTTCATCACGCATTAGGAATTCAATGGCAGCTTATTGAATACATTACAGAAACAAAAAACTTCAGGATCTTGATGTACTTACTAAGAAAGCTTAAAGGCAACAGTAGTCTGTGATCCAGAAACTTTGCAGAATTGAGATTTTTCAGTGAGTGCCTTTCTAACTTACTTGTAGCTGGAAGTGTCTCATTCTAGGCTGATCTCTAGAATTCTGAAAATAGGGATAAAAGCAGAATCAACCTTCCTTTGCTATTAGCAGGCATATTCAGGATTCATTACCATGATTAAAAAGATGAAGAAGGTGAGGTGCCATCTCACAAGCGGCTGGCTCTCTGCCATGATAGTGAATGGCTAAAGGAACTGGTGAAGAGGAGCCTCTCCTTTATTTATTTAGTGTTCCCCTAGAAAGCCATCTTGTTGCTCAGACTCCTCAGACCGATGAAAGGGGGTTACATAGGACTCCTGTAGTCACGAAATAGCTCTGCCACCATGTCTCCACGATAGCTCAAAATGAAACCTCCACCTGCAGATGCTCTGGTTATCAGACGCTGAAGATAATCAACTGGGGGGGGCAACTATCTCCAGTACATCATGCTAGTGATATACGGTTGGTCACCGTGAAAGGCACAGTGCCGCTAGACTACATGGACCTTGGGATCAGTGTCGCATTACCCCCAGAATCAACAAAAGAGCAGGAGAGAGAATGAAGCAAAGGAAAGCAAATCCCTCAAGTATAGATGTGAGGGAGGCCATGACAAATAAAGAACAGGAGTGTGAACTGGGAGGGAGAAGGAATATGAATGGCTAGAGGGCCTTCTAAGGAGTATAGGCTTGCCAGATCACACCAGCCTCCAGTGGGGGCTGTGGAGGGGTTGGGTTGCCAGCTCCAGACTGACTGGGAAATTTCTGGAGATTTGGGGGTGGAGCTTGAAGAAGACAGGGACCCCTGAGGGGTACTGTGCCAGAGTCCACCCTCCAAAGCATCCATTGTCTTCAAGGGAGCTGATCTCTCTAGTCTGGAGATGAGGTGTAATCCCAGGGGACCCCAGGCCCCGCCTGGAGGCTGGCATCCCTAATAAGAATGGGCTGTTGGAAAGCTGAGGCATACAACCTTATAAAAGTTTTGACAGGGGGTATGTGGGAGTCTCGGGTCGCACTAGCCTTTGTCTTTGATGTTAATTTAATCTGTTAGCTGCTTCTCCATGTACATCATGCAAAGTGGGTTACAGTAAATCAACAATCAACAAACCAATGAAACAGATAGAAAATAAATAAAATACCACAGCCATAAAAGCAGCAGGTAATCAAAAACAATATAGAATGAAATATTGTTTTTTTAAAAAACAGGCTGAAAGAAGTATGAAGTGTCAACCATCACACAACAAAGCCAGAAGAAGTGTAGTGAAATATTCATGTACAAAATAGAATAAAGTTAGAGTCCAAAATAGAATAAAGTTAGAGTCCAGTGGTGCCTTAAGACCAACAAGGTTTTATTCAAGGTGTGAGCTTTTGTGTGCATGCATACTTTTGTCAGACAATGAAATGGAATTACAGATCATAATTCCATTTTCGAGCGGCAAAGTTCTATGCGTGCCAAAATCAGTTGGTTGCCTGAACTGCACTCAGAAGGCGCTGGGTGCGTTGGCTGCCTGGGTTGCGGAGTCCCGCCCACAGAAGCAACGGCCAGCATCTCCAGCTCAGTGTGCTCAGAGCCAATGGAAGGGACGGACGGGACTCTCCGTGGGGCTGGGGATGGCTGGGGCTTCCTTCCATCTGGCTCACATGCAGCATCGGGGGTACGGAGGGGGTTCCTCACTTCAGTACTCCCCCTCCATCCCTCGCACGCCCCATACATGGAGTTAGGACCCAGCAAGCAGCAGCCGGTTCCGCCCTCACAACAACGGTGCCCTAGCCACTTACCTCTCCTCCCTGGCTCTGGCCGCTCAAGCTGGCTCCGCCTCCTATGCCAGCTCTGTTGCCCACCTCACACTGTTTACAATGGCTGCGAGTCAGAGTGGGGCAGGGGAGAGAAAGGGGAGCAAATCCGGAAGCTGCAGTTAGTGCAGAATGCTGCGGCCAGGCTTCTGATGGGTCTCCCTAGATGGGAGCACTTCCGACCTTTGCTGAAAGCACTGCACTGGCTGCCTATAGCTTTCTGAATTTGTTTCAAAGTGAAGGTACTTACCTTTAAAGCCCTATATAGCCAGGGTCCAACATACCTGAGGGACTGCCTTTCCCCATACATACCCCAGAGAGCACTATGGTCGGGGGCCCAACATCGATTAATGATTCCAGGCCCCAGGGAGGCCAGGCTTGTGGCAACCAGGGCCAGGGCCTTCTCAGTGGCGGCTCCTACCTGGTGGAACAAGCTCCCGGAGGAGATCAGGGCCCTGCAGGACCTCTCACAGTTCCACAGGGCCTGCAAGATGGAGCTCTTCCGCCAGGCTTTCAATTCGGAGCCGCCGCCACCACCACCAACAACAACAACTACCTCATGGGAACATGGGGTACTGGGACGGCCCATTACAAAATCGAGCCAAAGTGCTTTGACTGACCGTACTGCCGAATTGGGCTTGGAGCTTCATCTGCAGGCTACCATCTTGCTCTGACTGAATGCTTTAGTAACACCACTGAGCACTTTATTTTTATAACGGTTGTTTTAATATGTTTTAGGTGTTCTACTGTTTTATATCGGCACATGGTGCCCTTTTTGTGAGCTGCCCTGAGCCTGTTCGTGGGGAGGGCGGGGTAGAAATATAATAAATAAATAAATAATTTTTTAAAAGCCGCGCAGCCAGAGTCATGGGGGGGAGCGCCGAGGTGGAGGAGAGGGCTGCCCATGGCAGCAGTGGTCTAGCCATGGCGCTTGGGGGGGATAGGTGACTGCTGCAGGCCAGAGCACTCTCCCAGGCCCTCTTTCTAGAGCTCATTTCATTTCTTTCTGCAACGGGCCTTATTACTAGTAGTTATATAGAGAGAGAGAGGGTGGCTTGTTAAATTAGCATGCAAAATAGTGAGGATAAAAAGAATGACAAGCTTGGTTTCTGGTTATCATCTGTTTGGGTTCAACTGGGGGGGAGAACGACATAGGTGTATAAAATAAAATAGTATATAGGTATAAAATAGGTATAAAATAGTATGTGGAGGCTACAATGATTTTTAAATGAGATCCATAACAAACTAAGATAACATGGACAAAAAGATAATGTCTGAAGGAAATATCTTCACCTGCAGCTAAAAGACAGCAAACTAGTTGCCAAGAAAACTTCTGTGTGGGGAGTGTCCCTCAAATGAGGCACCACTACTTTAAAAAGCCCTCTGTGTCATAGTCTCTGGGAGAGAAGGTCGTATGGTACAGCCTGGTTAGAACTAAGCTAAGCGGGGTCACTACTTGGATGGCAGCTCACCAAGAAAGACGGCAGAGGAATGGCCAATCACAAACCACCTCTGCAGAGATGGAGTTCACCAGTCTTTACTGACAGGCAGGTTGGCAGAGAAGCAAGCGGCTCTTCAAACACCCTGGTCCCAGGCCATTCAGGAGTTCCATTCACATTTTTTACATCCCCCCAGATTGTAGTTATATAGGCTTCCAGGTCGTAAAATGGGCCTTTGTAAATAACATGCTGTCCACTGTTTCAATATTTGTGGTTCCTCATTTTCTCATATAAAGCCCAAATGTCTACCATATAGAGACAGAAAATAAGGCCAAAGCCAATGGCACCAAATAAAGTAAACCAAAAAGGGGGAAAGGTGACAGGTGACAGCTTTATTGTCATACAGGCCCCTATGTGTTTCTCTGTAAAAGCTTCATCAGGGGAATCTATAAAAAGCATAATTTTCCATTGATTACGAATAGTAGAAGGACCCCACAATAAAAATTATTGCAGATGGTGGCAGAATGTGCCTACCCTGGCCTGCAGGCCCCGTTCTGCCCAGCTCCTTGGAGGGGCTTTTTCTTTTACTCTCCAGTAGCCACTACCATCAACGGATCAATATAGGGACTTCCCACTGAAGGGATCAGGACCCTCAGCTCGCCTTCCAAGCTCAGAGGCCTTGCCTCAGTGTTTGCCGCTAGCCCAGCACCTGCCTACCATGGGGATAGTTTAATGCTTTGTGTGTCCCTGGGGGAATTGCCAGTTGCCAACTGCTTGCCTTCCCCTCTTCCGGGGCATCCTTTTACAATAGCGTGTTCGAGACGGTAGAGGTCTGTGTGGTACAGAGGACCATTCCTCGCATCAACAGTTTAAAATTTTTATTAAAAAGAAAATGTTTACAAGCATACTTTCAGCACAATGCCAGACTGAGCAAGGGAAAACAAAAGAAATTGGTAAGAAACGCAAATTGTCTGTCCCTTCCTCTATACATACCCTATCTGATGGTGAAATATAGGGTCTTTATCTTAGGTGTTCTAGTTCTCTAAAAATATGCCATTACCTTAAAGCTTGCTCCCAGCTTGTCATGATCTGGCCTGTGCCAGTACGGCCTAGCCAGCCTAAGAGGCCTGGGTGGCAGTAGGAGGCAGCTAGGCCTACAACTCCCTGAAGGCATTGGGAGAGGCAGAGAGGATTCTAAAGAGACCGTTGGAGTTGGTTGGGAAGGCAGTCTGAGAGGAGACTGTGATAGTCTGGTGAGAGAAGGAATCTGAGCTGTTTGCTGAGGGAAAAGGGTGTCTTTCGTCTCTCTCTGCGGCCTGATCTTAGTGAGAAGATAGGCTGGGCTGGGAAGAGGAAGATCCCTCCGTCCTTCGTCTCTCTGCAACCTGATCTCAGTGAGAAGACAGGTTGGTCTGCGAGGAAAGGATCCCTCAGTGTGAGTGTTAGGCAGGCAGGCTGTGGGCCTGGAAGTAAAACAGTTAGGAGTAACAGGTAGCTGCGTTAGTTTATGTTTATTTTTCCTTTCACACTGTTATCCCCTTTTTAAGCACCTTGCCGTGTCTTGTTTTTCCCTGCCCCACTGTTGTTTTAATAAACCCTTTTTGTGTAATTATTTTCTCTGCCTGGGTCAATCACGCCTGTATTGCTCGGCTGAAAAGGGGCTTGGGAAGGTACCCTGGGCCTCCCAAGGGACCATAAATCCAGGGTGGTGGCGGCGGAACCCGAAGACCCCTCTGGGGTCATGACACAGCTCTTTAGGTCAGCCGCATGGTCCAAAATGGCTGCCTGCTCCCAACCTCAGACAAGAGATCTGTTCAGCTCAGCATCCCAAAGTAAAGGGAGCAACTTCCCCTTTCAGGGAAGTTTTATTAACTCTCTGTCTCTGCCCCCTTGACCAGGTCACACCAGGTCAAAGAAGCAATTCCTCCAGCCCATTCCTGGAGATTGTATCCGGGGCTGGTCTAGCCCAAAGCCCTCCAAACTCTGTTTCCTGCCTGGGGGAAGGCTTAACCATCACATTGTCTTTCCTGCTATAATCATTAGCAAAATGATGAGCTGATGTCTCAGCGAACAGACTTCCTCTTCTGACTAGAGAAAAAAAAACTGGTAAAATGCACAGGGAAGGCTTTTGCTGCTTGCCAGCCCTCCAAGAGACAATGCATTTCTCAACACAATTAAAATTAGCATTAAAAGAAAGCTAAAAAAGGACACATATTAATTAGAATATGGAACAAGATGAATAGCCTATATATCAGACATGAAGCAAGAGAATAGTAAAGGTAAAGGTTTCCCTTCTTCAAAAGCCAGTCGAATCTGACTCTAGGGGCCGGTGCTCATCTCCGTTTCCAAGCTGAAGAGCCAGCACTGTCCGAAGATGTTTCTGTGGTCATTAGGCTGGCATGACTAAATGCCAAGGTGCACGGAATGCTGTTACTTTCCCACCAAAGTAGTACCTATTTATCTACTTGCAATTTCTTGCTTTTGAACTGCTAGGTTGGCAAGAGCTGGAGCCAGAGACGGGAGCTCACTCCGTCACATGGCACTAGGGTCTTGAACTTCCAAACTACAGACCTTCTGGTCTGCAGCTCAGCATCTTAACCTCTGAGCCACTGTGGTCCCCTTAGCAAGAGAATACAAATATATAAATATTTTTTTTTTGTATGTAAACTCTCCTAAGGAGAGAATTTTATTGCTTTTCATATAGAAAGGGGGGAGGGTATATAGAGGGGCAAAGAAAAGGTCGAGTGATGTTTTCATTAGTATATTAATCTGTTAGTAATAATTTAAAAAGTTCTTCTTTGGCTTCATTGTGTTGTCAATCATCTTTCATCTTCTCAATTATAAACAATTGTTAAGAAATTAGTAGTGTCCCACTTACAAATATATAAATATATAAAGCAGATACTGACCAGAGAATTCATCTAGTGCTGAACCTTTCCACAGCAAGTTCTATTACTAAGTGGAGAATGACATACAGATATCGTAAAGAAATACTGTGAGACTAATAGATGCCCCGGAAGAAGCCTGTTGGTGAAACACGTAGGGAACTTGGGACTTTTAACCGAGTAATAGTAACATTTTAAGTGTGTAAGTAAGCTAAGAAGATTCAAACTGAGAGGCAAAAAGGTGTAATGGGCGGAGAAATAGGTTTATTATTAGGAAACTGCAACTGAAAACAGAATGAAAGAATCTATATACTAATAGCCTAGGCGCCCCTGCGTGTGGATATCTAAATCCACACATTGGGGGCACCTAGGGGGCAAAGAGATTTTCCTGCACATTTGGGGCAATCCCCAGATGTGCAGAAAAATCTGAAATCTATAAAAACTGTAGGGGGGGATACTTAAATCCCCCCAAAAGTAAAAGAACGTTCCCTGCGCATGCGCAGAGAATGCTCAGGGAATTCTGTGGCGGCCAGTGGCTGGAAGCCTCTCAGCCCTCACCGCCAGAGCGGGAGGGGGGAGAGGAGAGATTGACGGGCCTGGCAGCTGGCAGCTGCTCAGGCCTCGCCACTGGAGCCAGGGGGGGAGAGAGATCATCGGTCTGGACGCCACCGGTGTTCTGAGGCCTTGCCACTGGAGCTGGGGGGTAGGAGATCAGCTACGGAGCTGGGGGGGAGGAGATCAGTGGGCCCGGCGGCTGGAAGCTGCTCAGGCCTCGCCACTGGAGCCGGGGGGGAGAGAGATTGGCGGCGGAGCTGGGGGAGAAGAGATCAGAAGTGGAGCCGGGGGGAGGAGATTGATGGGCCCGGTGGCTGGAAGCTGCTCAGGCGTTGCCGCCGGGGGGGGGGGACTTACCTGTGGCCGCTTCCTCCTCAGCCCTGAGGTCCTCCTGCTTCCGCAGGCCAGGAGCCGGGGGGGAATAGCCCCCACGACTATCGCGGGTCCCTCGTCTTGTATATTTCTAAATCTACCAAAGCAACCTGTTCTACAATAGCATAAAGGTAGACAGTGCACACATATGTATCCTTTAATTATCCCAATTCCAAAAGACCTTGAGCAGAGTGTTTCAAAATGTCTCCATCTACACAGTCTCTGGAACAGCTCCAGTAGCAGCCCAGCTGAATGCATCCAAAACAGAACACAGGAGAGGCAGAAATTACTGGGCAGAAGAGTTTCCCTGTATCTACCCCAGGGATATTAAAGAATCCACATTTTACAAAATTACACAGCTTGTGACAAAATAATTATAGCCGGGAAAGGCATGAATGACATCATATACTGAAGCGGGAGAAGACACCCCCCCTCCACTTGGTAACAAGCTTATTAGCATTTGAATGAGGAAATCAGAAAGAGCTGTTTTTAGTTGCCAAGTTGATGCGTACAATTCAAAAGGAATCCCGCACCTATAATCCAAGCTCCCAAAATGGAGTTCAGGAAGCACAAAATGGCAGCTCATCATGTCAAGCGGGCCGACAGAAGTCAAATTCATCACAAGCGGAAATACCCAGATACCTGGGGCCAGTTCACAATCCCTGTTCCAAATATGGAATTGGTGTCTCTGCCTCATAAAAATCATTTTTAACTTCATTTGCTGATTAGGTAGCTATTCAAAACACCTGCTAGTCAAGCCCCGTCGAAACATCACAGGAATATTGAATGAAGGCGATGACTTCCATACCTAATCAGTTCAGACAAACAGATAAACAACAGTAGTTTTCATCCTGATTTAAGGTTATTTCCTAGGGAGGCACGAACTCTTCTCTAACCATTTAAAGAGTGAGAAAGGAACAAAGACCGAGAAATGCCATAGTTGCACAAACATTATATCTGCTTGGATGGCTCAGAATATAAGTTGGCAGGGCAACTCGTTTTGGCTTGAACTATAAACCTGTTTATGTCAGTAGCTCTGCAATGTATGAAAGAAACAGGTTTTGATACATCATGCTGAATTTACTTCCTTTCAGCCTTTCACGGCCAAGTATTTGATGTTAATCCTTTCGCTACTGCAATCGATACGGTGACCTTACTTAAAAGTTCCCTGACCTTTGGTGTTACCGGCGATGTGCTTTTCAAATGAAATTTAATTCTCTCTCTCCCCCCCCCACCCCCCTTTATTCTGAAAATAGTACAGTACCAGGGCAGCAGTGTATTTTTTTTTTTGTGGTCTGAAAGGTAAAAGAAAACTGACCCATCATCAATTTCCCCCCCCTCAAACAACTGGATAGAAAAGTTCAGTGTGTGTGTGTGTGGGGGGGGAGATTTGGAGGTCATGGGGCACATTCTCAGCTGTTGTGAATCAGCCTTGCTCTATTAATTGTATTGTTTTCCACAGAAAAAAAGACCCAGCCGGCTAGGGATCCAGCCTATTTGAATTTATAAGAAACCCCGAATCTTGAACTTAGGGTCCGTTCACACATTTATCAACATCAAATTTATTTATCTGTACTCTTCAATGACACTGCGTTATTTCTCCCCAGTGGGGAGCCAAAGATTGTTCTCCTCTCCTCCATGTTATGCTCACAACAACCCTGTGGAGATGATTGGCTTGTGAGCCTGGCCAAGGGTCATCTAGCAAACTCCCATGGCAGAGCAGGGACTTGAACCTGAGTCTCCTGAACCCTATATGGGGCTGCGGTGGCTCAAGTGGTTAAGACGTTGAGCTGCAGACCGGAAGGTCGGTAGCTTGGCAGTTCGAGACCCGAGTGCCGTGTGACAGAGTGAGCTCCCGTCTCTGGTCCCAGCGCCTGCCAACCTAGCAGTTCAAAAGCAAGAAACTGCAAGTAGATAAATAGGTACCGCTTCGGTGGGAAGGTAACAGTGTTCCATGCAGCTCAGCGTCTAGCCATGCCAGCCACATGACCATGGAAATGTCTTTGGACAGCGCTGGCTCTTTGGCTTGGAAATGGAGATGAGCACCGCATCCCTAGAGTCGGATTCGACTGGCTTTCGAGCAAGGGAAACCTTTAATATAAATGACAACTGCACCAGTTGAAGAGTGACCTAATAGTCCTTGAAAGTACAAGTCTCTCTTCAGATTGGTGTGGTCACCAGCTCATGGTGCAGAGAAGAGTTTCCAGAAGAAAGCCTGTGCTCAGGACTAGCTGTAGTGCGAATCAAAGGAGTGGCAACGGCATGCCTAGGTTCAAAACGACACAGAGTCTACAAGTAGGTTCCCAGTAGCCAGGTTCCTTGTAGACTTCGCGTCATTTTGAATCTTGCCAGAGCTGGGTTGAGCTCCATCACTAAAGCAAAGCGGCCTGATGAAGCCCTAAGAAACGGCAAAGCAACCTAGGTGTGCCGTTGCTGTTCCTTTGGAGTTTTCCTGGGATTACAGCTGATGTTCAGGCTACGGAGGTCAGTTCCCCTGGAGAAAATGGCTGCTTTGGAGGATGGACTCTATGGCATTAGCCCCCGTTGAAGCCCTTAGCCTTTCCCCTCCCCAAACCCCACCCTCCTCAGACTACACCCCTAAACTTCCAGGTATTTCCCAACTCAGAACTGGCAACCTTAGGATGACCCCCCAGGACTATGGGTTTTCAAGGCAAGAGAAGTGGTTTGCCATCGCCTTCCTCTGCTCAGCAACCCATTTTCCTTGGTGGTCTCCCATCCAAGTACTAACCATGGTCGACCCTGCTTAGCTTCTGAGATCTGCCAAGATTGGGCTGGCCTCGGCTATCAACAGAAACAAACAATAAGATCAATTCACACACTTTGGAATTGGTCACCAGGTTACTTTTTGATCCTCCTTTCTGGTTTATGTTTTTAATTGTTTTAATATGTGTGTGCTGTTTTTAAGGTTGGCTTTTAATGTGGAGGGCCTTCACTGGGTTGAAAGGCAGGATAAAAATATTTTGGAAGAGGAGGAGGAGGAGGAGGAGGAGGAGGAGGAGGAGATTGGATTTATACCCTGCCCTTCACTCGTAGTCTCAAAGCGGCTTACAGACTCCTTTCCCTTCCCCCCCCCCACAACAGACACCCCGTGAGGTAGGTGGGGCTGAGAGAGCTCTGAGAGAACTGTCCTTGAGGGAACAGCTCTGACAGAACTATGGCTTGCCCAAGGTCATCCAGCAGCTGCAAGTGGAGGAGTGGGGAATCAAACCCGGTTCTCCCAGCTTAGAGTCCACACACTTAACCACTACACCAAACTGGAATGAATGAATGACTGGAATGTGAAGCAGGGTCCATGTATGTATCCATCAGCCCTGGAACACCCCTTTGTTTCTTTTTACTTGATTACTGAACAATGGGTGACAGTAGGGTGTCCAGGTCCAGGTTGGGAAACATGCAGAGATTTTGGAGGTGTGGCCTCAGGAGGGTGGGGCTTGGGAGGGGAGGGGCATCGATGGGGTATAATGCCCTTCTAAAGTGGCCATTTTCTCCAGGTGAACAACCACCTGGGGATCAGTTGTAATAGCGAGAGATCTCCAGCCGCCACCTGGAGGTTCTTACAAGAAAATATACCATGAAGAAATTACTATGGTTGCGGTCACACATGCCAGATAAAACGGGAGGGAAGTGAGGCTATGTCCTCCGGAGGAATTTGACCCGCGGTTGCACGATCACACCTCCCATTGAAGCGGTGGGTGCAATCCGTCAGTGTGTGATCAGACGCAACTACAGGTGAGTCGTGTGGGGGGTTTTGGGATGGCCTGATGAGACTATCCCGATGCCATGAGAGCACGCTGGAGCAATCAGACACGGGAAAGTCCGTCCGTGGCCCGTTGCAACCCGTTTACTACTGGATTTTCCTCAGTGTCTTTTAACTCCACTTCTGCAGCGGAGCAGAAAGGGTTGCCGACGGCTTCCCAGATCTTGTTGTCTGATCGCGCCCTTTAAATCCGCCCGGCATTCACACCTATGTCGGTTCTAATTGTGCGTATGATCGCAGCCTATGAGACTTTTGTGACTACACTATCATATCATCACAAGTCCATTACATGTCATATTACATCAAATTCATATTCCCTAACACAACGTCCACAGCAAGTAATTCAGACTTCAGTAAGTCAATCCATACATTGAATTCTCAAATAGAATCAAAGTGCTTTGTGCTGTTAGAGCCTTATCCTTATAGCGTCTTCTTCACAGACTTCTAAGTTCAATGCGACTTGGCTGTATACTTTCTCATAGAGTGGACAGTAGAAAGATGAGAGAACACCTCCGTTCCGTCTAATGGAGCCTGCCTGCCTATGATTCCATTTCCTTTGCAAACTTTTTCAAAGCTGGAACAGAATGTTGTCCTACATGTCCATTCTTCTGTTATACTTTTGATCTTTGTGCTTGCATGAACTTTGCTTGCAAGAAGTTTGAATGGATGCTTGGGATGCACGAAGAAGACTGGACATGTAGGAAAACATTCGGTTCTGCCTTTGAAAAAGTTTGCAAAGAAAATGGAATAATAGCCTGGAGAGCCAGTTTGGTGTAGTTGTTAGGAGCGCGGACTCTAATCTGGGAGAACCGGGTTTGATTTCCCACTCCCTTATCAATAAATGTGATAGAGAAATCTATGAGACCTTGATAGAAAAGACTAATACATTGAAATCAGTAGATACTTTGTTACATCTACACAAAGTAAATTTGTCATGGTGGGAATACCTACAACTTCAATCTATATACTCTAAAGATGCGGTAATAGGTTTCCAAGAAGATAAAACCCAATTGGATAAAATATGGCTCTCAACAAGTGATGAAAGGATACAGAAACTTTACAGATTTTTGCTAGAAGAATACATGGTAGAAGAAACAGTCAGTATGACGATGATAACATGGATGAAAGATCTAGGGCATAATATTGATACAGATGAATGGGCAAAAACATGGAAATCTGTTAAATATATGAGGGCCACTAAAGAAAATATATATAAAGTATTCCATTGTTGGGATTGGTCCCCGACAGAAATAAGTGCCACCCAACAGCCTCTAAAAAAATTTGGAAGGGTAAAGTGAATGTGGGCACGTTCTTCCATATGTGGTGGCGATGTGAAAGAGTCAATAAATATTGGTCGATGGTGCAAAAGATAATAATGGAAATAATGAACTTGAACTTGGTGCTGACCCCAGAAATAGTTCTGTTAAACATAATTCCGGAACACAACAAGCTTAAATGATACATATATGTTGATATACATTTTAACGACTGCGAGAATCTTGCTAGCTAAATATTGGAAACAAGGAAAAATGCCCACAAGAGATGAGATAGCATTTAAGTTAATGGAGATAGCAGAAATGGATGAACTAAGTTTAACACTACAAGGGAGAGATGCGGACATATATACTAAAAGATGGTCACGATTGTATAAATGGATAAACAAACTATGGAAAATGTAGACTCAAAAGTATGCATGTAAGAGTAATTATATATGTAATAACATGTACTGTGAAAAATTATAAATAAAACTTGGAAAGACACATGCAGCTGCTGGATGACCTTGAGTCAGTCACAGTTCTCTCAGAGCTGTTCTCTCAAGTACAGTTCTTGAAAGAGCTCTCTCAGCCCCACCTGCCTCACAGGATGTCTGTTGTGGGGAGGGGAAGGGAAAGGAGATTGAAAACCGCTCTGCTTCAGCCCAGGTAGTAAAGGGCGGGGTATAAATCCAATCTCTTCTTCTTCTTCAGGTTCTGTCAGATGGAATAGAGGTGTCCTTTTATCTGCCTACTGTCCACTTTTTGAGGAAAAAATAGTCAAGTCTTATTGAACTTATAAGTCTGTGAAGAAGACGCTACGAGGATAAGTTTCTAATGGCACAAAGCCCTTTGATTCTATTTGAGAATTCAACATATGGATTGACTTACTGAAAATTGAATTACTTTCTATGGATACGTGTCGTAGAGTATGAATTTGATGTGATACGACACGTAATAGATTTGTAATGACATGATAATATAGTCACAAAAGTTTCATAATAATTTCTTAATTGTATATTTTCTTGTTTGATTTTCCTTTCTGTGATTTTCCCGCTTGTTGTACCACCTGGAGGTTGGCTACCTTACGTATCAGGCAGTTGAATATGTGAACAAACTCCACTGGAAAGAACTGAGTGTGTTGATATGAAAGTTCTTTAGATCTCTGCTGGTGTCATGCATGCATGCCACTCACAACCAAGCTACAGTCCTCAGGTGAGGGACAGGCATATATGAACTAGCCCATGCATGATATCAAGACAGACTTTGGCATGAAGGCGGATATCTTACTTCTCAGTTTCCACTGCACTACTTCTGAAATACCTTGTGTGGTATCCTCTTATTTGGGGAGGACTGGTTTTCAGTTTAAATTATACTTGGTGTTCACAAACAGGGTAGTTTCTGCTGCCACCAGGAGTTTAAACAAATTCCAAATCTTCTCTCATTCGCTATTGTTGGTAATGTGACCCAGGGTCTGGGCTTTCAAAGGTCTATTGTGGCCCTGAGGAAAGATTGAACTGAATTCTGGGTTAAACTTAAACAAAATAGGATTTATTGAAATAAGAACAAAATAAGATGCTGGTTAACTTTAACTGTTTTGGGGAAGAGAAACTGGTAAAATAAACTGGCAAGGTATCACACACAGTCTTTTGATCATAAAATCCCTCTCTGACACAAATCACTTTTTCACTGGGTAGCCACACTGGCAAAGCTTTGTATTAATTATCTTTTATAACTTTGGGGTCTCACAGACCCTTCTCATAGCTCCTTCACATTTAACTCTTAAAGCTGTATATACTGAACTTTTCCACACAGACTCTGTCAGCTCACTCACTGACTTACTAACTGAATTATCTCCCACTGCTTTTTCTAGCTGACTTTCATAACTGACTTCAAGACACACACAGAGATTCATTCCAAACAACTCCTCCCACACTCTGTCATCCACCAATCACAGCACACTTGTTTCCCTCAATCATTCTACTCTACTATCACTGCACTCCAACCAAACATTTAAAGGAACACACAGACACAGTAAAACAAGGAATCATTACATCTTGCAACATGACAAAAAAGAACTCAGTACACTAAAAGGGATGCTGGTCTCAAAAAAAAGTTGCAGAATAATGTTCGATGCATTCAGTCTGTGATACAACCTTTAACAATGACAGGGAAATTATTCTTTGTTATTTTTATTCTGTAAACATACAAACCACAATCAAACACTATTATTTATACACACAAAAAGGAATATAAAGGAATATGGCTACAGAGATAAACCTATTGAAACAATAACTAATCACCTAATCTAAAAATTAAACACATTCTGATACTTCCTTCTTTATTTTATCCAATGGGTTGTGCAGATGCCAGATTTTTACACAGACTAAGTTCTTACATATTTGTTGTGGGACCAAATTTTTCTTGGCAAAATGTATTTATAGATTATGATCTTATTCATAAACATTAAGTGCCAGTTTCTATGTAACAATCCCCCCCCCAACCCCGGATTATTTGCTGATTCTAAATCAGGCATCACGTGCACAGGAATTGCAGGGAACCTGCAATTCATGTTTGACTATAACACAGGACACAAGGCAGGGACTCCTAATCCAACCTGTGTACTCTGTAATGTGTAAACAGGTTGATTTGTCTAGGAACTCAGGAGTTCTTCTAGATTTGCAGAACCCTGCATTTAAACTGGGGCTGGGCCCATTGAGCAGATTTCCCTAACCACACAAAGGCCAGTCACTGGCTATTAGATATAGGGTGGGTGAGTAATAAGAAATGGGTCCCACAGGTCACAGCATCTGGGTGGAATCTTTGAACTCAGAACACTTAGGAATTCTGCCCCTTGTGTGGAGATACTCTAAGCTCTGCTAATGAGGCCCTTTGGCACCTAGCCCTTGTGACCTCGGGTCGGTCGTAAGTTCTCTCGGAGCGGTTCTCTCATGAACAGTTCTTGAGAGAGCTCTCTCAGCCCCACCTACCTCACAGGGTGTCTGTTGTGGGAAGGGGAAAGGAAAGGAGTTTGTAAACTGCTCTAAGACTCCAAGTGAAGGGCAGGGTATAAATCCAATCTCTTCTTCTTCAAACACTGACCAGTTGAGGTCACATTCTGCTCACCAGTTGCAAGCATGGGCTAATTTTTCATCAAGCTGTTTGTGATCAGGTTGAGCCTGTTTGGTCAATTGCTGTCTGCAAATATAAACAGTACAGTATAGTGTCAGTAGCAGCATTTCACACTTGCATACCCTCACACAGCCTCGTGAGTGTCTTAGAGTCAAATGACATGACAGCAGCCACAGGTCTGACCCATGACCATCAGTGCCATTTTAGAGAAAGTTTTGGCTATTTAAAAAAATGCTGCGAGGGTCCAGGTCTACGGTGCATGGGACCAGGATACATCTCCCCCCCCCGTACCTTTCCAAGTGCTGAAACAGCCCCTCACCGCTGTTTCAGAACCTGAAAAAATTATCTGGGGGGAGCAAGATTGCCAGTGCCCTTGTGCTATGCCCCCACAGCATTTTTTTACAATGCCCAAAATCTTCAGCAGCCATGAGTTGGACCCGTAACATCTAATTTGGCCCTGACGGTTACTACACATTACTCGGCAACCAATTGTTTAAATAAAGAGTTATCCAGTCCCTCAGCCAGTAATCATAAATAAATGTTGCATTTTTAGAACACATTTTACAATCTAGTGTTTCTCTTAAGTCTGTGTTGTCAACATTATTTTGCACGTGCATGTTTTTGCACAGCCTTATGGGAGCTATAGTTTCACCCCTCATTGTTTAACTTTAGTGACCTGGCTGCACGTGACCCTGGGGGGGAGAATCAATTTCACCTACTGCAAAAATGCAACAGGTAGCCACAAGGTAGAAGGGCTTGAACTGAGCCACTGCTGCTACTGCGCAACGCTAAAGCTGTTCAGCAGCTGCTCGAATCAGAGGGGAGGAATGGGAGGCTCCAGGCACAAGTGAGGGCAGCTGTCAAAAACAGCACGTTCACCTGGCAGCTGTGTTCACTGTGGCACATCTACTAAGAAAAGGGATTAGGGTTGCCAATCCCCAGGTGGGGGCTGGAGATCTCCTGGAATCACAACTGATCTCCAGACTTCAGAGATCAGTTTCCCTGTAGAAAATGGTCGCTTTGGAGGGAGGACCTGATGGCATTACACCAAGGTTTCTCCCCTTCGCGAAACCTGCCCTCACCAAGCTGCCCTCCCAAATCCCCAGGAATTTACTAGCCCAGAGTTGGAAACCCTACAGGAAATTACTGTACTCATGGGACCATAGGAAACTTCAGTCCTGGACCACAGAAAACTGCTATCGTGATGGTTTCTAAGACTTGAGCAGATGTTGTCAACAACCTTGCGAATGACAGTCTTATTCTGCAGCTTTTCAAAATGCTATGTGTCATTATGTCTTATTGTATTTTTTCTCCTGATATCACATTACTGTTTTTATGTGTTTACATTGTTTGTTCTGTGTTCTATGCTTCTTAATATTAAAATAAAAATAAAATAAAAAATTCTGTGTCTCAGTCTGACTGTTGACTCCCTGGTATGCAGGAGGTACTAGATCTTCATCTGTTTATGGTTTGTGGCAATCCTTTTTGACAGAATGCATTCCACTTTCAGTCCCTGGTAAGGTAAAGGTAAAGGTTCCCTTGCTCGAAAGCCAGTCGAATCCGACTCTAGGGTTGCGGTGCTCATCTCCGTTTCAAAGCCGAAGAGCCAGCGCTGTCCGAAGACGTTTCCGTGGTCATGTGGCCGGCATGACTAAACACCAAGGCGCACGGAACGCTGTTACCTTCCCACCGAAGCGGTACCTATTTATCTACTTGCAATTTCTTGCTTTCGAACTGCCAGGTTGGCAGGAGCTGGAACTAGAGACGGGAGCTCACTCCGTCATGCGGCACACTCGGGTCTCGAACTCCTGAACTACCAACCTTCCACAGCCTGCAGTTCAGCATCTTAACCACTTGAGCCACTGCAGCTCCCTGGTATCTCCTGTTAAATGTGTTCAGGTGGAAAGTGCTGGAAATGACCCTGACATAGTTCTTTGCTTTTTCTAGTGTTTATTCTCATCCCTGATGGGTTCATGTGATGGCTCGGAACCATGAAACATAAAAGTACAATTAAAAAGTCTAAGATGTGAACATTCATTTCTTATATGTTGGTGGCAGCCAAGATTTTAGTGGCTAGGCACTGGAAAAACAGTTAACAACCCTCATCAATTATGTGGTTTAATAAGTTATGGGAATACCTGGTCATGGACAAAATATCGGAAGTTATATCCTTGGCAAAGAATCCAGAGTTTCATTCGGATTTTTTGGAACGTTGGTTTCCCTTTCTTGAATATATGGAAAGACACAGTAAGCTGAAAAGGGCACTTCCAGATAATTTGAAGGTTATAGCTATATACTGAATAGCTGTTTGGTTTTATTGCTCTTGTGGGTTTTTTTGTGTTCTTAATTATGTTGTTATTGTAATGGTTGCTATATTATATAAATAAAAGTTATTTGTTTTAAAAAAAACATTCATCAAAATAATGTAAACCTCAAATACAGAAATCTCAGTTTAAAATCACAGCCTGTGACTTCCATAACCAAAAATAAAGACATCCGCCCCCCCCTTTACACTTTGGAATACATAGCAATGTCTTGTGTACAAAGAAGAAAGAAGAAGATCCTGCAGGGGGCAGTAATCTCTACTTAGGCAGGACCGTAGGGGGAGTACCATCTTTCCAAAGAGGCTTGTCCTTGTCCGTCTGCAGAATAGCTAGATTTGAGTCCGGTGGCATCCTACAGACCAACAAGATTTTCAGGGTATGAGCTGTTCAAAGGCAGAGCTCCCTTCGTCAGATCATAGAATCATAGCGTTGGAGGGGGCCATACAGACCACCAAGTCCAGCCCCCTCCCCAATGCAGGACCAACGTTTGTCAGAAAGGGTGCTTGTTGTCTTCAAGGGACTACTGGACTCAAATCTAGTCATTCTACTGCAAACCAACAGAGCCACGCCCTGAAACTGTCTGCAGAATGCTACTATTAGTCTTTTCTTCTAGAACAGTACAGGACTCCCTCTCTCTCAGCTAGCAAGGAACCTAGGTTTAGCTCTTCTCTTTCCTATCTAGTTTGTTAGTTCCAAAATAAAGCTTTTGCTACTTTTAATCAGTCCAGTGTCCTGACTGCTGCACAGGCACTCTACCAACATCAGTGAAATGGTGAAAAGGAATGTTTTAGCCTGGTGCCTGAAACTAACAAGGCTAGAGGCCAAGTGACCCTCCTTCAAGAGAAAATTCCTTAAGCAGGGAGCCACCACAAAAAAGGCCCTCTCTTTTCTGGTCACCCATCCTACTTCAGCATATGGACAGTGGCACACATGGTGTTCAGAAATATATGGGGGGAAGCCTGTTCTCTATCCTATTTTATTATTTATTACTTCATTTATGCCACCCAATGATATTCCAACCATCTACCCCATATGTAGGGGTAGATGCCACCCAATAGAGCTGGGGGAACATTCTTCCTGGCGCTTCCGCTGTGAAGAACTTGGCCGCCAATGTGGGACATCGCCTATCTGGGATTTTATGTAATTTATCTGAGCACCAAATTTTATGTTAAGATACAGTGTTTTATTATGTGTTGTTTGTATGTATATTTTTAACTTCGGCATGGCCGTCTGTGAGCCACCCCAAGCTGAATATTGGATGGGGCGGGATATAAATCTAAAAAATAAAATAAAATAAATAAATAAATTTATACCCTGCCTTTCTCCCCAATAGGGAGCCAAGGCTGCTTACATCATTTCCTCCCCTCCATTTTATCCTCCCACCAACCCTGTGAGTTGATTGGGCTGAGAGTGTGTGACTGGCCCAAGGTCACCTGGTGAGCTACCACAGCACGAGTGAGGAAGGATTCAAACCCGGGTCTTCCAGATACTAGTCCGACACTCTTAACCACTATGATGGCTCTTCTGATGACAAACCATTTAAACGTAATGACCAGCACCATTAATTGAGCCTGGGGGCAAACGGCACAGGCAGCCTGGATGGGGTTAGCACTTGGATCTTGCCAGTCGCACCATGACCCCACCTGGAGGTTGGAAACCCTACTCTTTGCCTGTTCCTCAGGAAGGCTGCTTCTAAACCCCTGTAGAGGTGCATGATCCAAAATGGAACTCGTTCTGACAACTAGTACAGGTGGCACAAGGAATTTCAACAGCCATGTTTTCCTCCTAGCACACAGTTCACAGATGATTTATTCCCTACTTCTGAAAAAGAGATTCAAATGGCTTTTAGGCCGCAGGGAATTCATCACAGGCTGGGATCTAAAGTCAGCTGTTATCGGGTAAAGGGCTGTGCATGTCTGGCATCGTTCACAATAGGTTCTCTAGGGGATTGCCACTGGGGTCAGATTAAAAACATGTCGCTGAACTTAAAAGTGAGATATGAGTGATAAAGGGTTGGGGTGGGGTAAAAATCAATAAACCAGCACTGTATGGCAAAGAAAATGGATTTTCTGCTGGATATCAGCTGTGTATCTTGATGCTTTGGAAAACAGGGTTGCACTTGCCTGTAATTGTTGTTCATCGATGTCTTCTGTGCAGACACACACTGGGACAGCGGTTGTGAAAGCTGGCCACGGACATTTTTTCCTAGCCAAAACTCCTAAAAGGGGTCCCTGCCTGTTGTGTCCACTGGCCGCCACCAGGGGCCAGCGACTACCCAGAGCTTGACCCTGGGTGAACAATGGGAACTGGACTCCTGGGCTCTCCCACAGGGAGCCAATAGAAACATGGGAGGGAAGTTCAAACCCCCCAATGGGATCCAGGGGTGTCCCCTGGATATGTAGATAGTTGGCCTCCTGGCCGTTTGTCTTTGTCTTAGTTGTGTAAGAGTCAAGCGTGCAGCATGTTATGGGAGCTGAGAAGGCCTAGCCATGCGGTCAACCCACTACACAATACTGCCCCTTACGGAGGTGAAGTACACACGGGTCCGACAGTGGGCGCCCCTCTTCCTTCAGTTCCTGTGAAGCTGCCAGGCACCCCCAGCGAGATAAGCCATGTGAGAGCTCCCAGCAGGGCGGGAGGGAGGGAACGTGTGTCTGCACAGAAGACCTCGATGAACAACAGTTACAGCTTAAGTGCCACCCTGTTTTCATCTTCCAGCTTCCGTGCAGCTCCACATTGTGAGCAATGCTCCCTCTAAGCTGGGGAGTGTCTTGTGAGCAAAAATTCTACTTTGTGGGCTACTGGCCTTAAAGTTGTAAGCGATTTGGCTACTGCATAAATCAGTTTGCTCTGGAGCCCTCCTTCCTGAGCTAAGACAAACATGGGTGAGGCGGAGGTAGGGTTGCCAAATATGTTTTGGCCGGGAGCGGTGGGCTCCCGGCCGGCGTCTGGAACGTGCACGCGCGCGTCGCCCGGAAGTGACGTCACACGCTGTGGGCGGGGCCACGCCATTTGAGGGGGAAACAACGAATTTCCCCCTCAAATGGCGTGGCCCCGCCCCCAGCGTGTGACGTCACTTCCGGGTGACGCGTATGCGGGGGTGGGGTTTTCCCCGGGCCCCAATTCCACGGGAGTGGAAAGCGGGGCTCGAAAGCGGGGGGAAATCCGCCCCCTCGGGGGCATTTGGCAGCCCTAGGCGGAGGGCTAAAAACTCAGCTTAGAGGGAACACTGATTGTGAGTGTTAGTGAACTACTCACCAGAGGAGGGGGGGGCTGTGGAACCTGACAGCTCTCACTGGAACAGAGCCTGAAGAACTGCTACATGGCGTGCAGGACTTTTTTTGCCTCCAACCCTGAGGATGGGAAGAACACTGTGAGGCCAATCTCCTGTGCCAGGTGAAACCTGGAGACCACCTTAGGCAGGAAGTCTAAGCTCAGGTGTAACGGTACCCTTTCACTAAAGAACTTCAGGAAGGCAGGATCAACCCTGAAGGCCGCTAACTAACAAACTCTCCTGGAGGAAGTAATCGCTACCAGAAACGCCACCTTCCTTGAGAGCAGTGCTAAGGTGCAGGTTGCCAGGGGTTCAAACAGACATTTCATCAGCCCGACAAAACCCACTGAGGAATAATGCAACAGGTGAGAGGGAAAATGCTAGACAGCCCTCTGAGGAAGTGCTGAACCAGTTTGTGCGCAAAAAGAGAGTTAAAGATTGATGGGTTTATCTGAGGTGGGTTTATCTGAGGTGGTCTAGAGGTGTAAATGGTGCTTGATGGCCCTGTAAGTACCGGATGGGGAAAGCTACTAGGTTTGGTGAATAATATTAAGTGTTGCTTCATTAGGGTAAATGGGTTAGGGGAAGTGAGGCTGGGTGTAGACGAGATTGGTCCAAGGTGAGGCAATAGACTCTTTGGAGACCCATTGTCCTAAAGTATGCATCTCTCTAGGGTGGGGAGGAGGGCCTTAGCCAGCCAGCCAGCCACTCTTACTCACACTTCCAAACTACATGTCCAGGCTTGTCTCTGGCTGGCATCCAGGTGAGTCCTATCCTCTGTTGCCAACAGGAACAGCTCCCGGCCTGCCCTCCTCCAAGTGACAGCCGTTCAAAGACTTCAAGCAATCATGTCCTCCCTCAACCTCCTCTTCCCCAGACTGAACATTCCCAAGTCCCTCAGCCTTTCCTCATAGGACTTGGTCTTCAGGCCCCCGATTATCCTCATCGCTCTCCTCTGTGCCCGCTCCTTTCTGTCCACATCCTTTTTGAAGTGAGGCCTCCAGAACTGCACATGATACTCCAGGTGTGGCCTGACCAATGCAGTGTAGGATGGATACTGCTAACTGGGAAGTGGGTTTGCGGGAAGAAGAACAAGGCAGCATCTTCACAGAAGAAATCACTCCACCCCTCTCTAAAGAACTAATGTGATTTCTCCAGCACGTCCCTTCATATTGTCCCTGTAGGTAAGCCAAAACCTTCCCGATGCAGGTGTCACTGAATGTGTTTAATTTATTACTTGTTTTATTTACATTGGTTATTTATAGCTGCGGTGGCTCAAGTGGTTAAGACACTGAACTGCAGGCTGTGGAAGGTCAGTAGTTCAGCAGTTCGAGACCCGGGTGCCGCATGACGAAGTGAGCTCCTGTCTCTAGTTCCAGCTCCTGCCAACCTAGCAGTTCGAAAGCAAGAAATTGCAAATAGATAAATAGGTACCACTTCGGTGGGAAGGTAACAGCGTTCCGTGTGCCTTGGTGTTCAGTCATGCCGGCCACATGACCACGGGAACGTCTTCGGACAGCGCTGGCTTTGAAACGGAGATGAGCACCGCAACCCTAGAGTCGGATTCGACTGGCTTTCAAGCAAGGGAACCTTTACCTTTACCTCTCACTGAATGTGTTTAATTTATTACTTGTTTTATTTATATTGGTTATTTATAGTCTGCCTTTCTCAGCTGAGACTCAAGGCGGATTGCACAGCGTAATGAGGAACACAAGAGGGTTTGAACTACCGAGATCCGAAAACAAACAAAAATCTCTAACGGAACTGAAACAGAGCATGAGCTTTTAAACATTGTACATTAAGGGGTGTAGAAACTACCTAGTCTGGTGTGCACTTAGAGTAATAGGCAGCAATACAGATATGTAGGTCACAGTCACTGTCCCAATGGAACTTTATGCCTGCTTTCATTACAATACAACTCTGTTTACCTGTGCAAAAAGCCCTCTCGAACAAAGCATATAAAAAGTGACAAAATGAGTGTATTTTGCCTTCTTGTGTCCCGACGGATCCATTCTTTGCTCACAGCAGAGCAGAAGTGGGCAGGCACTGTGAAAGTGAGAAGGCGTGTAATGGAGTGACTTAACCTCTTGTTTATTCTCACTGGCTGACATAAGTTTTGTGGTGCTTTTGTTATGCTTGTTCAGTGGGGGGAAACGGCTGGCTTTTGCAATGTGTGTGAACTCTGTGGTTGAGTGGTTACAAGAGTCCTGACTTGGAAGCGAAGCATAATGGACTTGGATCATCATTGTGTGAATTTTGGAACGTTGGAATGAGGGAGGACTCCATTTGTATTCGACTAGCTGCCTACGGTCACGCACATGACATCTTTGCCCCAGATGGGAAAGTATTCCACACAGCATTATGATTCCATGTACCTCCTGGCTTTTCCCCATTTTTCTGTAATCTTTCCCAAACCTACGTTTATTTAATGTTTTGTGAAAGAGCACAGTAAAACCAGGGGATGCTACCTACATGGTGTAGAGCCAGTTTGGTGTAGTAGTTAAGAGCGTGGCATCGGAGAACAAGGTTTGATTCCCCACGCCTCCACATGCAGCTGCTGGTATGACCTTGGGTCACTCACAAGTTCTCTCAGAGCTGTTCTCTCAAGAGCAGTTCTCAAGAGAGCTCGCTCAGCCCTCACAGGGTGTCTGTTGTGGGGAGGGGAAGGAAAAAGAGATCATAACCTGCTCTGAGACTTCCAAGTGAAGGGCGGGGTATAAATCCAATCTCTTCTTCTTATTTTCCCAGTCCCACTCACATTGGCAGTCATTTCCTCCCCTGCAATGAGGGGTTTTTACAACTGACAATTGACATATCATTGTACTGTTATAATAACCTATCAGGTTCTTGAATTTCCAGCTATCATTTTTAAAAGTCTCTGACCCCTTAAATCACAGAGATATGCATTTTCCCTTATGAAAGAGGCTAGACACTTCTAAACAATGAAAACTGGGAGACAAAAGACACTGACGGGTAGTGAAGCATTCATAAGTGAACTGGCAGGGAAATGGCATGTTGGGGGGGTTGGCAGCAGTGGACCCTGCCAGAAGCCCTGGGCCCTGAGAGCTGCCCCACCTGAGGGTATGCTGATGACAGCCCTGTTGAGTGGAGTACAGAAAATACAAGGAGACCTGCCATGTGGAGGCCCCATTGCGACTTGCATGTTTCCCAAAGGCTCACGGGAGTGCTTTTGAAAGACTCACCACGACCTAGGGGGGTATACAGCAGGACTGTGGTAGCCGAAAGGGGGATTGTTGGAGAGGTGCCACTTTGAGTACCCTAAGCTTTCTTGTCCTGTGGAAGGGAACTCAAAAGGCATTTAAATGCCATCCGAGCTGTCTTTTCCTAGATCCCATGATGCCCCCCCCCCCAATTCCATAGTGGAAGGGAGAGGGAAGCCCGAGGGCAGATCGTGCCAGCAACAGCCAGTGGGGGAGTCTCAACCCAACCCACAGTGGCAGTGTTGGGTTAAAAATAAGGTTTCTGGCATGGCTGTTTGTGGGGCGGGGCTTTTAATTAAGGGGCGGGGCCTGAAATGCCTCACTGTAGCCAAAGGCCCTGGTTGAGGCCTTCCCCGTCACCCACTGCCTGAGCCTTTTAACTGGGGACGTGGGGGTGTTGAACCTTCTGCATGCATAGCAGGTGCTCTACCCGTGAGCCACGGCCTCCTCAACACTGTTGACAAGTCAGGTTTTTTGGTCTGGGTCTTGGCAAGCTCCAGCTCCTACGCAAAACCAGACTCTGATCCGGCTGCAGGTGAAAAAGGCCACCCTGTCTGAGGTGAATCCTGTTCTTGACCAGCTGCAGCTGTCTGATGTCTCAGGCAGGCAGGGATCTTCTAAGGGACCTTCTGAGTGAGAAAAACCCAACCTACATTTTTTAAAAAGCTTTGAAAAATCCTAAAATTAAATACAAGCTGGTTGTGCAGCCAGCATAAAGCACTGGCAGAAGTGGCTTTTCCCTGCTTTCCGCCACGGTCACTCCGAAGAGAATTCCAGGTGTTAGGGGACCCACCGTGTAATGTATTCAATGAGCTGCCTATTGAATGCATAGTGTTGTGAAACATCTAATTGAATTGCCATGTTGAGCTTCGTCCTGGGCTAGGATCCAAATACATCCAATCAGGTTACTAGCCCAGGAACTAACATCCAATCACTTCACAGCAAGCTCCCTGAGCGGGAACGCTTGTGATTGGTCTTTATTGGTACAACCTCATTGGTTGGTAATTGTACAGTGGGCGTGGCTATATTAGCCAGGAATGTTTAAAAGCAGGACAACTGCAATGGAAAAGCGGAACCGTTCTGTTCTGGTTATTTGATGTTGATCCGTGTTGGGGTTGTGTTCGAGTTGAAGAATAAAGTTGTGTTCTTGCTGAATCACTGACTGCTTTGTTAAGCGAGCGACTTAACACACCGGGACAATACCCCACGCAACACAGGAGGAGGGAGCATTTGAAATTACCCCTCCTGCCATCAACGCTTCCACTGGGCAAAAAGGTTCTGACGGCATAAGAAGCAGCGAAAATCTCCCCACTTCCCCCTCCAGTGTGATATAGTGGTGAAGAGCGGCGGACTCTAATCTGGAGAACCAGGTTTGATTCCCCATTCCTGCACATGAAGTCTGCTGGGTGACCTTGGGCCAGTCACAGTTCTCTCAGGACTCTCTCAGCCCCACCAGCCTCACAGGGTGGCCTGTTGTGGGGAGAGGAAGGGAAAGGAGATTGTAAGCCACTCTGAGGCTCCTTCGAGTAGAGAGAAGTGGGGTATAAAAACCTACTACCACTCCTCTTCTTCCTCCTTCTCCTCTACATGAAGCTTGCTGGGTGATCTTGGGCCAGTCACCGTTCCCTCAGAGATCTCTCAGCCTCGCCTACCTCACAAGGTGCCTGTTCTGGGAAGAGGAAGGGAAGGCAATTGCAAGCCACTTTGAGGCTCCTTCGGGTAGAGAAAAGTGGGGTATAAAACCTCCTCCTCCTCCTCTTCCTCCTCCTCCAATGTTGAAAATTGTACCTGCTCCTCCGCGGGCCCAGAACAAAACATGGGGCTTTGGGATGTCTCTGAACTTTACAATGTACACCAGTGGTGGCGAACCTATGGCACGGGTGCCAGAGGTGGCACTCAGAGCCCTCTCTGTGGGCACGCGTGCCATCGCCCCAACCAGGCCCAGACCATCATTAAAGTGTCGAATTCTCTGCCAAATAATTTTAAGTAAATGAAAGCATTTGGGATTGCTTTCCTTACTTTGTTTGGATCATCTTAAGTTAATGTATGAGTTGTTTTTTCTAAAGTAAAACCTCAGTATTCATGTTAAATTGCCATGTTGGCACTTTGCGATAAATGAGTGGGTTTTGGGTCGCAGTTTGGGCACTCGGCCTCTAAAAGGTTCCCCATCACTGATATACAGTGTTCTCAGCTGGGGGGGGGCACTATGAACTTCCTGGCACACCAAAGGATGAAGTCCTTATCAGGGAACTAAAAGCTTCTATTATAATGATGAAGAGAGATGCAGGGGAGGGAAAAACGACAAAAGGAAGGCAGTAAATCTTTCCACGGGTTCCCTCAATCAACCACAAGGCCATATGAGAGACGCAGTAAACATGTGGCATTGATTGTGAGAGGGGCTGCGGCAACACTCCATTCCTGTCAGGGTTCACCAAGCAACAGGACCCCCAGACTTAATGGGGTCACAGCCCCAAGGTCAGCAGGGAGAAGCCACGAAGGCCTGAGGCAAGCGGCTCAGTCTGGAGGTCAGGGTTCGGGGGAAAAGCATGAGGCCTGGGGTAGCTCCTTCTCACTAGGAGGCAGGTCAGTCAGGCTGCAGAGTAGGCCCCTGGCTCTGAAGCTAGGTGGAGCTGGTGGGCTTTTCCGTGTCATCTACGTAAGGGCCATAGCTCGGTTCAACCTGCACCACATCCCACCACCTGGGTGGCTCAAGAGATCCGGCACCGGAAGCTCTCCATACCTTCCAATCTCCCAATCCACTGAAGACGAATGTAAAAGAGTGAACTGGGAAGCCCTGAAGACAAAACTCACCCCCCTCTTGGAGCACTTAGCATCTCCTTTCAGGACAGAAGCTTTAAAATACAATTCTAGCTGCCTCTGAAGAAGTGAGCAGCGACTCATGAAAGCTCCTCCCCTTCTACATAGTTTGTTACTCTTTAAGGTGCGGTGGCTCAAGTGGTTAAGATGTTGAACTGCAGGCTGTGGAAGGTCAGTAGTTCAGCAGTTTGAGACCCGGGTGCCGCATGACGGAGTGAGCTCCCATCTCTAGTTCCAGCTCCTACCAACCTAGCAGTTCGAAAGCAAGAAATTGCAAGTAGATAAATAGGTACCACTTCGGGGGGAAGGTAACAGCGTTCCGTGTGCCTTGGTGTTTAGTCATGCCGGCCACATGACCACGGGAACGTCTTCGGACAGCGCTGGCTCTTCGGCTTTGAAATGGAGATGAGCACCGCAACCCTAGAGTCAGATTCAACTGGCTTTCGAGCAAGGGAACCTTTACCTTTTAAGGTGCTACTGGACTCTTGCTCTTTTCTACTGCTACAGACAGACTAACACGGCTGCCCACCTTGATCTTTAAATACAAGGATATTCAAAGCCTTTCAATGCCACAGCCTTTCACTGCCAAGCTAAGGCATACAGTGGAAATGGACAAGAGTCCTTTTAAAAATTCTCAGTGGATTTTCTGCCATGAACAATCCATGGCTTCCACATCTGTTCCAGTGGTTTGGCATTTGAAAGCATTAACAGTTAAAAGCTGGTGTTATCTGACCAAAATCCACTGAATCCAGTATTTTGTTTGACTACGCCTGACCAGGTACCCTCAAGGAAGCTTGCTGTCAATCAAGAGGCCATCTAAATGAGGCTCCATCCCATGCTGCTGAGCACCCAGACATCTCCCACTGATCCCTCTAAAAAGAATATTTGACTAGTCCTGCCCTACAGGAGATAAATCATAAAATGGTAGTATGCCACTGAGCCACAAGTGACTCATGGCGACCCCAAGAAGTTCTACCTCGTGGGGTTTTCAAGGCAAGAGAACAACAGAGGTGGTCTGCCATTGCCTTCCTCTGCAGACCAGAGCCAGTTTGGTGTAGTGGTTAAGAGCACGGACTCTAATCCGGGAGAACCGGGCTTGATTCCCCACTTCTCCACATGCAGCTGTTGGTGTGACCTTGGGTCAGTCATAAATTCTTTCAGAGCTGTTCGCTTAAGGGCTGTTCTCTCAGAGCTCTCTCAGCCCCACCTATCTCACAAGGTGTCTGTTGTGGGGAGGGGAAGGGAAAGGGATTGTAAGCCGCTCTGAGACCCCTTCGGGTAGTGAAGGGCAGGGTATAAATCCAATCTCCTCTTCTCTTCTCTTTCTCAGACAAGACCGGGCTAGTCTCGGCTATTAGGTCTGCTATGTATCTATCACAAGGCTACTTTTAAGAAGTAAAAAGCATTTTGCTCCTGCTTTGATTTCGAAGACATTTATTTTAAAAAATAACTTACAAGTAAGGAGGCAACGAGCCACTCTGAAGGAAAACACATGAGACAGGATTATGTTTCACGTCTTAACATACTGACATACTATAATGAGTATTATAATAAAACTGTTATCACAACTATTTTGTCATAGAATTTTAGCCAAGACCAACTCTGAAGAACGTATAATCCTCACGGAGCAAATGGTTAACAGTTCTGTTCTTGACGGTATCGCACTGAACAGAAATCTACTTTTAAAACTACAGCCTTACATATTTCACCGACAATATGCTTCATATATATGATAAAAAATATATTTCATTTTTCAAATACCATTACAAAAAAAAGGAACAGCAATAAAATAGAGTTCTGCCTTCTTTAAATACACACTGTAAAAGGTATACAGTGAAGTCAATAAATCTGGCTGGGAATGGGCTGTCCACAGTCAGAGAGACGCACAAGGAAAACTAGTAATGTCTTCAATACAAGATACTTTGTTTACCGCACATTTTCTGTACGAGCCATAGCTGGAAAAAGTAGGGATTCTCTGGCCGTAAATAAAACACCAGAAAACATTTAAAAATGCAGCGTTTTCGATAGTTCATGTTCTGCTACAAGTTTCGGGATCGATTGACTCATTGGTATTTTATTAAGCCAAATTTAGAGACTGAACACGAAAAGATAAAAGTCCTTTGGGTAGCCGTAATCATTTTGCATTTTGCTCCAGCGCAGAGTACTCCGTTTCTGATACCCTGGAAGTATCGATCAGTTTAGTGAGGCCAGTTTTGGCCGAGTACTTAAAGATGAACGCCTTCATGAGTTCATACTTGTAGTTTCGGTTGATGAAGCTGTAGAGGATGGGGTTGACGCAGCAGTGAACTAAGGATAAGCACTGAGTCACGTGAAGGGCCGCGTAAAGGAAGTTCTCCAGCTGACAGCTGAAGGATATGAAATGGAGGGCCGCGAAGATGTCAAGCAGGACGGTCACATGGTACGGCAGCCAGCAGACGAGGAACACGACGACATAGGAGAGGATTATCTTCCCGTTGCTCTTCTTCTCTTGGTCACTAGAGGCGCAAATGGTCCTCGCTAGAAGGCAATAGAAAACAGCAATGACAGGAAAGGGAATGACGAAGCCTAGAACCACAGAGCTCAGCTCCATTCCCACCAGCCATTCTTTAGCGTTCTCCTCCGGATAGAGGGCCCGGCAGTAGGTTTCACCATTGGACGAAACTGTCTTTAGGTAATAGGCATCGGGAAGAGACACAAAAAAGGCAAAAAGCCACACAAAGACGCAGATGCAACGGCGGATGATCTTCTTCTTAGCGCTGTTGGAGGCAGCGAAGTAGACAACCGAGAGATACCGATCGACACTCATGCAAGCCAGGAAAAAGATGCTCCCGTACAAATTTATGGAAAACACAAGGAGCGTGATCTTGCACATGACCTCCCCCATGTGCCACTGGCCGTGGTGGACAAGGGAGATGACCCAGATGGGCACAGTGAGGATCACGCACAGGTCAGCAACGGCTAGGTTGAAGATGTAGAGGTGGGTTTCATAGCCGGTTGTTTTGGCTTGGAAGTTCATCCAGACGACAATGAAATTGGCCACCAGCCCGATCATGAATATAAAGATGTAAAAAACAGCCAGGATGTAGAGCAGGGCGCTTTTGTTGAGCGTATTCGGGCATGATACCGAGTCCACGGTGATACAGTCTCCATGGCAGGTCAAGTTGCTTTCTGTAAGGTTCCCCACTTCCACTTCGAACATCGAATGCAAATCAACGCCACTCATAGTTGGCTGATATGGAACAGAACAAGTCTAAAGGGGGGCGAGAGGAAAGAAGGAGAAACATCAGCGTTAGAGAACATCCATTACTACACAACTGCCTTTGTTCCAAATGACCTTATCACCACCTCAAGAATGTTTTGGCCTGGTAGCAGTTTACACAGTGAAGAAGACGGTGCACAATAAAATACTTAAAACTTTACGGGAGGAAAAAAAAAACATTAGATCTGTGAAAGAAAGAAAAAATCAACAAGGTCATAAAATTAATCTAGTGTACATTACAACGGAGAGACAACATTGAGTTTCTGTGCAATTTTCAGAAATAACAAATCTTCGGGACATTTTTGCTGGCTGCGGTTCCTGGCTGTGAAATCCACAAAGTCGTCAGGTCAGAAGAACTGTTGGGTGGCTGCCCGCTGGAGATTAAACTCAGCTGCCGTCCCCACAATCGAGAGACTCCTGCCCTCCTGCCCACATTTCAAAATTACAATTCTGGGTTCAAGGGTTACCCCAAATGCTCCTAACAGCTTTTACTGGCATCCACAGGGAACGGAGGTTGCCAGTTAATCAAATATGCTGGATAACAAAGCTTTTTACCCAGCCGCAGCAGAGCAAGCCGGGCACAGCCTCCACTTGAGTCGCTCAGTATGCCACTTAACCATGCTTTCCAGTCGGCTGGGTGCTCTCCTCATCCCGTTGGTCAAGAGGCACCAGTATAAACTCTCATTAGACAGGGCTGTTGTTTCAAGGTTTCTGAAAAACATCCTTTGGGGCAGCAGTATAAAGCCTTAGTACTCAGGCATTTCTATCTGTGTGCCCTTGGAAACGCAGTTCAGAAACAGCCTTGCCAGAAGACCAGGAAGTGGCTACCTCTCAGAATTTTGGATGCCAAAGCAGCAGAATTGGGAGTCAGTCAAATGCAATCCACTGGGAAAGTTCTCCTGCCCGGCATTACTGGGGGACAGAGCTTTCCAAGAGCATAGAAATTGGTTGGAGGAAGGTAGGTACCACCATGTGAGCTTCAAGGGAAAGGGCATTCCAATGCATCATGGGCTGCCCAGAAGCACTTTGGAGAAAAGGGCAGCTGCTGGAGTCAATGTTTTTGGGGGGGCTGGCAAATTTGGGGGAACACTGAAAACAACTCACACTTAGAATTTATTTTTTCATTGTAATGAGCGAAATGTTTTTATTCAAAGTATATTCCGTGAAGAAGTCTAAGGAATTTTTAAGAAATTATATCAGAAAGATTGGGGAATTTGGGAGAATGCTGGGGGGGGGAATCTTCTATGAAATAGATTGTTTTCTTTTTGGAATGACTGAAACGTGCTAAGACAGCAAAGGATGCAGCAATTTGCAACTCCACTTTAATGCATTTGCAATTTTGCATGCAGAAAACTAAGGTATATTCATATACTTTTAAGTTCTCTAAATATGCCAATTAATACAATTTTAAATATGCTAACTAAGTTATAAGTGACATATTTTATGCTGCTGAAGCAGCAAAATAGGTTTAGGTTTGATAGGAATGTATTGCATTTATTTCTATTGTTCCTCCAGGGGGGGAAATGGTTTACCCACAGCTTCAGAATTTCTGGAAATTTTACACCTCTAGATAGTGTTAATGTTTATTCTTCTTGCTTCTGGAGCCAGCTTCTAAAGAGTTAGCAAAATGCTATTTCCCGGACAATTGTGAAGTTGCATAGTGCTCTCTTCCAAAAAAATATCTGGCGAGCGGGTAGCACTTTCAGGTGAAATGGGGAAAACGTTAAGAATTTCAGGTTGGATTAAATCCTAGATCCATCAAGCCCTGCCCCTCTTTCTGACTATGCCCAAAGGTGATAAACAGAAAGTGATTAAGTTGCTTTGCTCTTGGTTATTAGAGGCACAGTGGCCTTTGTACTTGGAAGTTCCATTTGTAGATATTGTGGCTAAGAGATACTAATAAAATCTGCATAATCTTTCAAAAGTGACTATCACAGCTTGTGTTTGCAATTAATTCCATAGGTGAATTACGCATTCAGTGAAAAACACACAGTTCCTTCTAAATCAATGTCACTGCCTGGCTCAGAGTGCAAATACTCTGAGATACAGTAATACAATTAAAAACAAATTCCACACTATTTGTGGTTTAAGTGTTCTAAGCTTTTAAAACTCTGCATGTTCTTTACCATCAAAATTTCAGTTGTTGTTTCCCCCATTTCTTCCCCAGAAAAAGTAAAACGTGCAATATTTACTTTCCTATCAAACCTAAGCTTTTCAAAATGATTTAGGCTGCGATCATACGCACAATTAGACCCGACATAAGCGCGAATGCCGGGCGGATTTAAAGGGTGCGATCAGACAACAACACCTGGGAAGTGCCCCACAGCTGTCAGCAACCCATTCTGCTCTGCTGCAGAAGTGGAGTTAAAAGACACCAGGGAAAATCTGATCAGACCATCCCGACTCCGTGCCATTGTTCCCCCCCCCTTCACAGTATGTGCATCATTGCAAACTCCATAGGGAGCCCTCAGTTCATCGATTCCTCATTTAAGCGCATGGAAAACAAACAGCACCAAAAAAACCCTGACTCACCCGCAGTTGCGTCTGATCACACAGTGATGGGCTGCTCCCACAGCTTTAAAGGGAGGTGTGATCTCGCAACTGTGGGTCAAATTCCTCCGGAGGAAATAGCCTCGCTTCCCCCCCACACCCCCGTTTTTTCTGGCATGTGTTACCACACCCTTGCTGATTCTTTTACTGCATCATTTATAACTTTGTTAGCATATAAAATTATAGTATCTGACATATTTCTGGAATTATAAGTATAAAGTCTTCATTTCTATATGACACAACTATACGTGTACCCAATACTTGAGAAAAGGTGCTGCAAACTGCCACACCCTATGTGTTGGGATGGCCCCTGCCACACGGCAGGGAAAAGACGGGGCGAAGCGCGGCTTTTAAAAGCCGCGCCAAAAGGGGCCGGGGATGAGATGGCGGCAAGACACGCCACTGATCCCATGGCCAGGATGAAGCAGACCATCCGGATGAACCACCGAAGGTAGGTGGTTCATCTTTGACGCGCTTCATCGGGGGAAGGGCCGGACTGGAGGCGGGAGCGCGACGCCAGGCAGATGTTGGCGTGGGATCGCGCCTGTTTGATGCGCTTCCAATCCGGCCCGCTCCCGGCCCAAACTGCCTCGTATGAACGGGGCCTCAGCAGAGTATTAAGAGACTGAGTCCATGGTGTGTATTAAAATATAAAAGTTTACTATAAACCTAACATGGGGAAAAGGTACACAGGATATGAAAATAACAAAGAGCTAATATGCCTACATCCTTGCAGCTAAAAGGTAAAACGGGAAGAGCCGAATGGCGTCTCCTTCTCTAGTCAGAACAAAGAACGGGAGGAGAAACCAATATGCTAAATACTTGACACCTTGGTTTCTAATCAGACTAGCAAATTAGCTCCAAAGTTCCCGGGCATTCTCTTGTCTAAACAGATTGGTTACAAACAAACATGTGACTTAACAAACATCATTAACCCTGTAAATACTGAAGTGTTTTGACTTGTAACACCCAACACTATGCTAAGACAAGACATATATCTTATTTTTTGCCACCTGAGAGGTAGGGGGGAAACTGGAAGCTGAATGCTAAAAACAAATTCTGTAGTAAACAAAAGAAAGTATTATTGGAACAGGAAAAACTCTCAGTCACAATAGGAAAGACTACCAGCATATTAAGCTGAACTTTGTAACATTGAACTCTTTAAATAAGACACTACCACTAAAAATTTTAAAGCATATTAATCGTCCCCCAAATTATTAAGCCTTACACAAAAAACATTACTGAAAATGTTGTGTGTCTACAATATACACAGGAACCGTCATTATCTAATGATGTAGACTGTCTTACAAGACAATTTTTGTACTACCCATTTTGAGTAAATCTTTTTCATTTTACTCATTCTACAAGGGTAAAAAAATACATGGTGTTTTTTGTTTCCCTGGTGCCCCTCAGAATTTCCTAATCTTTCCATTGCGAAACTGAAGTCCTCAGACAGATTTTATCATGCTATAAACTTTGTGTGAGGAAAACCTTGCCTTATGGACACATTTCAGTTATTCTAAAACAGAAAATATTTCATAGGAGGCTTTCCCCCCCAGTGCTCCTCCAAATTTCCCAATTTTTCCACTAGAAAAATGGGGGGGTGGATCCTGATTTCCCCAGGACTACACCTTTAAACAAAAGCACACCTCTATTGCTGTGCTATAGATTTATGTATATTTGGAGTGGGTGGGTAGAGAAATTATATGCCACTTCTACAGAGACCAGCTCAAGGTGTCTCGCATGTGAAAACAATACTATAAAGTAACTTAAAAGAGCATGAATCCTCAATATTAAAAAACAAGCCAGGGACATAAAGTCAGCATAAAACTAATACAGAGCAGCATAAATATCCATAAACAATCCTTTGGCTAGAAGCAGACCATAAAACAATTGAGAAACATCAAACCCTTTAGTTAAAACCCTGGGTAAAACCGAGTGTTTGGTCTGGCACCGAAAGGACAACAACAGACAAATGTCAAAGAGGAGAACATTCAAGGGTAATCCCAATTCAGACATAACGTAGTTCATTTTAAATATGGTTAGTGTAGAAACCAGGAAACCTGCCCATGGACAATCAATCAAATCCTGGTCTTGACACACACAATGGTTATATCGCCTCACTTCGGCTCAGCATCTCCACAGTGGAGAAGCGTGCAAGGGTGTCAAGCAGGGTTACGCTAAGATGTTGGTATTTCTACAGTCACACAAAAGTGCAATAAAGACTATGGCTAATAAACCAACTTCAAACAGTTTCATAGCCTGGCTTGACAGGTCTTAACTCACTATAATTAGCAGAATAGCCTGGATTCGGACACTCCTACTGTTCTTGTTACTTTCTTTAACTTGTTCTTTTGGTCAGCCTGGCACTAGAACAAAATGTTTGTTAGATGTTTATACGAGGAACGTATTGGGGTTGGATCCTGTAGAACAGAGCCTCAAGAGTTTCGTCAATTCCCTCCTCTCACAGCCGCCTTCCAACTCCCCCACATTTTGTTCCTCCCAGTCCAATGTTCCCCAAGAGCAATGTTTTGGAGGACATTTGGGGCTGGGGGGGGGGGAGATGAGAAAACTACACCCAGCCAGAAGAACTCCCGACAGCCCATAGTAAATTCCAAAGAGATCTTCTGTGGATTTGTCACCACCCACTGCTGAGCTGCGGTGGCTCAAGTGGTTAAGACGCTGAACTGCAGGCTGTGGAAGGTCGGTAGTTCAGCAGTTCGAGACCCGAGTGTGCCGCATGACGGAGTGAGCTCCCGTCTCTAGTTCCAGCTCCTGCCAACCTAGCAGTTCGAAAGCAAGAAATTGCAAGTAGATAAATAGGTACCACTTCGGTGGGAAGGTAACAGCGTTCCGTGCGCCTTGGTGTTTAGTCATGCCGGCCACATGACCACGGAAACATCTTCGGACAGCGCTGGCTCTTCGGCTTGGAAACGGAGATGAGCACCGCAACCCTAGAGTCGGATTCGACTGGCTTTCGAACAAGGGAAACCTTTACCTTTACCTTACTGCTGAGGGAGAGGCAGTATATTTCTCTATGACAACAGCGCCCCCAAAAGCAGCAATCTCCCCAGGGGAGTGTGTGGGGCACATTAAAACATCTCCATTGCTTGGGGAAGTGGTCGGGGGGTTTCCTGTCCACTGTGTCCCAGATCTCTGGGTCAGGCAGAATTTCAACAGGAGAACTTTGCCCCTCAATGGACACACAGGGACAGTCTTGCATGCAGCTCCGGAGAAGGCAGCCACCCAAGTTAAATGGGTGGCAGAAAGTGTCGGGGCAACAGGAAGTTCTTGTGGAGCTAATTAGAGAAGACCGCTAAAATGCTCGGATTTCCTCAAAATCTTTTCCAGCTCGTAAAAATGAGACCAACAGAATCTCATTGCTATAAACATACAGGAACCAGAAGATCAGAGGCCACAGAATCGGCCAGGAGAAGTAGCTAACAGCTGTCCGAAGCGGTCCTTTTCTGGCGTAACAAGGGTTTCCTCTTTGAGTAATTACAGCAGGCTGTCTTAGGGCCAAACAGGACACTTGGAAGGTTTTGTTTGTTTGGGTCTGGATTCTCCGGACTCCACTTGGGTTCCCAACGACTGCACAGCAGCTGCGGGGAATAGCTGTTAAAAAATACAGCACCGTCCACTTGGTTTTGGAATGCTGCAGCAGGGAGAGAAAGGGCTTCTGCCTACCCCACCACCACCGTTTTCCTGCACCAAAACAGCATGCAGGGGGGTTGGGGTGGGGGGTTATTTCCCTGTATGCAAGTATCCTGTGCATGTGGCGCAGCAAAATCAGGGAAGTAACTTCTCTCCCCCCCCCCCCCAGCGCTGTTTCCATGCAAGAAAATGGTAGGAGGGGTTTCTTCTCCCCAGGTGGCATTCCCAGTCCAAACAGACTCTGCTTTATTCTTTTAACAGCTGTTCCATTCAAACACTGTGTGGCTGCAGAAAACATGAATTGGGTCTGGGAAATCCGGATATGACTCTTTAAAAAAAGAAGAAGGTCTAGTTTGGCTCTTAAGCGTTTTGTAATCATTTATGTTGGTTCAGAGAAGCTGTAAATAATTTAAGAAACAACGTTGGAGGTTGGAACCGGAATCCAGACCTTCTGCTTTATTCATCTCTGCTCGCATTTTGGGGCCTCGGATGGCAGCAGCCCAAAGCTAAAGAAATCAGCTGACAGGATGCGGACCAGGTGGCAATGATGCCGGCACCTCATGAAACCGAAACAAACTCAGGCATTCTGAAGGTGATGCCGATTTTCCAAAGTCAAGTCTTATTTCTGCCCCAGCCTCTGGCTCCTGGAGACTGCTGCAGGACTCCTTAAATCGAGAAAGGGGTAAAAAAAAAAATCCTAGCGACCCCTGTGGGGCTTTCAAGGCAAGAGACCATTCAGAGGTGGTTTGCCTCTGTGTAGCAATCCTGGACTTCCTTGTAGGTCTCCCACCCAAGTACTAACCAGGACCGACCCTGCTTAGCTTCCAAGATCTGACCAGCCTGGACTATCCAGGGCCAGGGGTACTATTAGACTAGCAAAAACTGATGCACCTGGAGATGTTACCATTACAATCATCCAACTTACTTCTCCCACCCACTTCATTTAAAATCTCCTCCATGTTCACACTTCTTTTTTTAGTTACGTTCTCTCAGTAACAGGTTGCACCAAACAAATTGCTCATATAAGAGCCTTAGACATAACAAGGATGCTTTAAGCACGCAGACACACACCCCTCTGGATCATATCCCTTATAGCTCGCCAAAAGATGAGGAGGAGGACACCCCGCCTTTCACTCGTAGTCTCAAAGTGGTTTACAATCTCCTTTCCCTTCCCCTCCCCACAACAGACACCCTTGTGAGGTAGGTGGGCCTGAGAGAGCTCTACTGAGAACTGATCTTGAGAGAACAGCTCTGCTGAGAACTTGCGTTGGGTATTACAAGTTGAAAACACTCAGTATATCTGGGGTTAAATGTTTGCTTATGTTACTCACAGGAAGTCACATGTTTCTCATGTAACCAATGTTCTTTAGCTGTAGAAAGCCCGGGAATTTTCTCCCTGATCTAGGAATTTGATTGGGACTAAAGTGTCAAGGTGTATTACCATTTTATGGCTTCTCTTCCCGTCTTTGTTTGGTGTTCTGAAGAAGAAGAGGAGTAGCCATAATCTCTATTCTAGTTTTGTCTTTGTAGAGTAAGGATGTAGTAGATTTTGCTCTTTTGTTATTTTCATCCCAGTTACCCTTCCCCATGCTAGAATTTAGTAAAAACTTTATATTTTAATCACACATGAAGTGAATTATTTTACTCTGGCTCTGCTGGACTATCTTATCTCTGCTAAATACCATTTTTTCAATATCTCACTATCACCCAACAACTTGTGACTCACCCAAGGTCACCCAGCTGGCTGCGTGCGGAGGAGTGAGGAATCAAACCCAGTTCTTCAGATCAGGGTCCGCCGTTCTTAACCGCTACACCAAACGGCCCAGAAGGCAGCAACCCTGGTAACAGCTCAGCAGACTAGAGCTGGCATTCACAGACACAGGGAGGCGAGCAGGATTAATTTTAAAACAACTTTTATTTGCTCCCTCCAAACACAAGCGCACGCACGCACCTCATCTTGATGCTTTTAATGCAAACATTTCCCCCTGGAGGGCATACCAAGTTCCCGACACCCCATCCCTCTTTCGGGACTGTTGCCAGGCACGATTTATGCAAAGCCTGCCTTATGAAACTAGCAGCAAAAACTCCCTGTCCTGTTTGCCTTGGGGCAATGTTCACTTTTATTTAGTAAACTGGGATGTTTCCAAGCCAAAAAAGTACTTATACGCCAGCCTGTATTTATGAGCATCTCTGAACTCCCTCTTTCCCCGTTAAATGTCAGCCATCGGGAGGGAAAGTTCTGCTAGATTGCAGAGGTTTGCTTCACTAACTGCTTACGGAGCTGCAGAACGAGATGAAACATCCCACTGACAGCCTGCACGAGGACCAAAATTCCAACCGTTCCCAGAACTTTTGGGGAATGCACAGTACTGGAGCATCTCCCCCCTCCTGTCAAGTCACAGCTGACCAGGCAACGCTAGGGGGTTTTCTAAGCAACAGACGTTCAGAGGGTGTTTGTCACTGCCTGCTTCTGCATCAGAACCCTGGTATTCCTTGGAGATCTCCCATCCATACACTGACCAGGGCTGGCCCTGCTTAGCTTCTGAGATCTGATGAGATCGGGCTAGTGGGGGCTATCCAGGACCAGGCACACTGGGGAATCTACTGCTGCTTTAAAAAGACAAAAGGGGTATTCCGTGCTGGGTTTTCCTTTGCTTCCAGACCACTTTACATTTGCAGATTTTGGTGACTATTTTTAATTCTCTGCTATAGTAAGTAATGAGGGAAAATGCAAAGGACGTCCATTTAGCCTCGACCAGGGCCAGGGCTTTTTTGGTCCTGGCCCCCACCTGGTGGAACAGGCCCCCACCTGAGATCAGGGCTCTGCTGGACCTATTACAGTTCCGCAGGGCCTGTAAAATGGAGTTGTTCCACCAGGCTTTTGGTTGAGGCGATGGACATCCAATTCCATGACCTCCCCTGCACAGCGGCCCTAAAAATTGGCCCAACAGAAACTGTCTACGTCTACCATGTCTACCAATTAAGATTGCCGGGAAAAACATCAACAGCCTCAGATATGCAGACGATACCACTCTAATGGCAGAAAGTGAAGAGGACCTCAAGAGCCTCTTGCTCAGAGTAAAAGAGGAGAGCGCAAAAGTGGGCTTGAAGCTCAACATCAAAAAAACTAAGATCATGGCATCCGGCCCCATCACTCCTTGGCAAATAGAAGGGGAAGTCATGGAAGTAGTGACAGAATTCACGTTCCTGGGATCCAAGATCACTGCAGACATGAAATTAAAAGACGCCTGCTCCTTGGGAGGAAAGCGATGGCGAACCTAAACAGCATGATAAAAAGTAGAGACATCACCCTGCCAACAAAAGTCCGCATGGTCAAAGCAATGATATTCCCAGTACTCATGTATGGCTGCGAGAGTTGGACTATAAGGAAGGCCGAGCGCCGAAGAATAGATTCTTTTGAACTATGGTGCTGGAGAAGACTCTTGAGAGTCCCTTGGACTGCAAGAAGATCAAATCAGTCAATCCTAAAAGAAATCAACCCTGACTGTTCCCTGGAAGGCCAGATAATGAAACTGAAGCTCAAATACTTTGGCCACCAAATGAGAACGGAGCACTCACTGGAGAAGACCCTGATGCTGGGAAAGATTGAAGGGCAAAGAAGACGGGGACGGCAAAGGATGAGATGGTTAGACAGTGTTATCCATGAAACGAACATGGAATTAAGCAAACTCTGGAGCACAACGGAAGACAGGAGGGCCTGGAGTGATGTGGTCCATGGGGTCACGAATAGTCGGACTCAACTGTGCAACGGAACAACAACCATCCATCAGCTGAAGGACTTAACAGAAAGTTATGTTGCCTTTCTTAGTTTAATTTTCAGTAGTAACTTTTAATATATTTAAACTTATTGGTTGCATCGTAACTGGTGTTTTATTGTAATCGAAATTGTAATGTTACCCACCCTGAGCCGCGTGCAAGGAAGGTGGGTTACAAATGCGATAAATAATAAAAATGTTTATGGCTTATGGCAGAAATTGACAGTCAACTGGCTACCCTTGCCTTTGGAACCTTCGACCTCTTCCACCTGGGGGGCACCCCAACTTGACTACCATCCTCCTTGATAAAGATTTGGCTACGGCTGCTGTAACAGAAAAAATAAAAAGGATCGCCTTCAAGGAATGGGGGGGGGGGACACACAAGAAGGTATATCAACAGTAAGGAGTGCACTGTCAGCAACAAACTAAAACGACTACCTGAACTCACAATATGGAAAAATGTGTCAAGAATACACATTTCCCTTCCAGTTTTAGAATACAGAAAGGTGGCAGGGGGGGGGGGGGAGAGAGATGATTGCTTTTTTATCAAAACTGAGCATGCAAGTAAAGGGAGCTAAATCCTTACCATACTGCCCACCATTCTTTCAGTGTTTTTCTCAGCTCAGCTGCAAAATAAGGGGGTGGGATTGGCTCCCCTTGCCTGCATCTACCTGTCCCGTTTTAAAATGATGCCCCCCCCAACAGCTTCACACACGAATTGGAGGACTCTGACATATCGGCTACACCGTGGGCTGCAATCACACACACGAAATAATCCACTTTCGATGCACTTTCCAAATCGATCTTACTCTGTGAACTGGCAAGATCCAGTTGGAAAGCAGACTGAAAGTGCATTTATTTAGTGTGTGTGATCAGATCCCGAAATCAGCAGTTCTGTTTCTTTTGAGAGAGAGTCTTATCCTCTTCGTTATCACTGACCTCTCTTGCATCTAGTTTTTGTGTGTGTGGTTTCACACTCATGTCTTTGCTCTTTACAGCGGAGGCAGGACGCTTGTAGCTACTGCTATCCTCTCTTCGCTTCCCCTGCTCCACAAGGCAGGCTTGCCTGCAGACAGAACAGCCAACCCTGAGCCTCGGGATTCTGCCCCCGCCCCAGCTCCATTGCCTCTCCCCCTGCTCTTTTTTTTTTTTTGGAGGGGGGCGCCACCAGTGTTCCCTCTAAGCTGAGTTAGTGTGAGCTAGCTCACAGTTTTTTAGCCTCCAGCTCACACATTTTTGTCTTGGCTCAGGAAGGATGGCTCCAGAGCAAACTGATTTATGCAGTTGCCCAATCGCTTGCTCACAACTTTAATGCCAGTAGCTTATAAAGTAGAATTTTTGCTCACAAGACTGCGTGGCTTAGAGGGAACATTGGTCGTCACAGCTGACTTATGGCAACCCTGTAGGGTTTTCAAGGCAAGAGGGGTTTCAGAGGTGGTTTCCATTGCCTACCTCTGCGCAGTGACCCTGGTATTCCTTGGTTGGTCTCCCAGCCCAATACAGATGAGGGCCGATCCTGCTTAACCATCGAGATCTGATGGGATCAGGCTAGCCTGGGCTATTCCAGGCCAGGGCTCGGGCAGACTTATTCGTCTCAAGGGGGAAGGAAGCAAACATAGACCGAGTCACGGTTTTGATATACACTGAGAATTTTTCACTGTTGAATTCTTCACTGTTGAAGTGTTAACTTGTGCTCTTGACATGATCAGATGTTTACCGCTTTATCAACACTGCTTGATGTTGACGTTAACTTGTATCTCATCACTTTTATCTATTTATTGTCATTACTTATATTTGTGGATATTAACACATTTTGGAATTAAAAAGAAAAAAGTGTCAGGAGGTGGGTGCCCACCCCCTCCTGACTATGCCAAAAGTACCAGAAATAGACCCAGAAGATCTTACCGAGGCCAAACAGCCAGTCGTAGGCTATTCCCAGGAGGCCCAGGGATCATGTCTAGTGGCTCTCAGAGAGGGGACGTCTCCAAGAAGGGAGGAGGGAAAGGGCGTGGAACCACCTGGCCAGGAAGACAGGGTTCCGATCGATGGCGACAAGGTTGGGGGGTGGAATACAAAGAACAGAATCCCGTGGATCCCCGCATGGTTGCGCGGTTACTTTAAGAGGGTGGTGGTGGGTGAAACAGGTGGGGAAGTTGAACAAATAAAAGAACCACACAGGGGAAACCGAGGAGGAATGTGGAGAGTTCACGGCAGCAAACAGAGAGGAGGGAGCAGGATCCACTCGGACTCGTCTAGTAAAGCTCTCCTGGGTGTGGCTCGTAAATAAAATAACTAGCCTGTAGCCCATTCTGAGGTAAAACCTGGGTTTGCGTTCATTCTCCCACCCTGGATTCTACTCACGGCCGTCCTCCAACCCTTGCGACATCGGAGCTTGACAAGAAGTTTATTTAAAACGTATCAGGCTAGCTGGTGGGTTATTCGGTTCTAGAAATAAATGCATTTGTCAGGCCCTGACAACTGCAGTTGCTAGTTCTGGGAGGAGGAGGCATTTGGTGGACTGCAATACTGGAAGTTATTTTAGCTGTGATGGGATGTAGGACGGCAAGGTATGGGGGGGCTTCACATTCACCCCCCCCAACGAGCTTCTTTTGTTAAGATCACACACACACTCTTCTGGTTTCTGTACAACTGCAGGAGAAACACACCCAGTTCTGTGGCCAATCCTGTCCAGTGCTGACCGATCCTTCCACACCCAAGCCTGCAGCAAGAGCGGCAACTGACCACCCAGCACTCCCCCCCTCGGTTCACTCAGTACCCTGGACAGATACCACAGAGTTCTTGCAGTGTTACTGATAACGCTTTGAGTTCTCTCAGCGTTAGATAACTCTTTGTGTGTTCACGTCATCCGCCGGCATTCTAATGTTTCAAGACCCCTCTCCCCCTAGTGACCTGTGCTCTGCTTCCCAAGGAATTTAAATTATGGGTGTGCAAGCGTAACGTGAGATTCTTCAGTGTGAGAAACCCATCTTCACGTCACCCGAGTGGAGCAGTTGCGATCATACGTCTCGGAGGTACACTGCCCTCTGCTGAAATATGTCAGGAACTAGCAGGGTTTCCCTAAAAGTTAGCTAATATCAGCAATAAACCCAGAAGGAGCCAAGAACGTCCTCCTCCAAAGGCCAAATACACCTTTTGGTGTAATGCGCCAGTATCACGTTACCCTGGGGAAGCCTCAAACGCAAGCAGAACAGTTTCGCTATCAATAGACATCTTGGAGGGAATAAAGATGGAATAAAGAGAAAAGAGCCAATGTGGTTGTGAAAACCACAAGCCCGCTAACCCCAGCGCTGCAGCAGAGTATCTGAGCGCTTCCAAGCAGAAAATACAACCTAACAGTTGCACTGCTTTGCTTATCCATGATGGGATTCCGAAAAGTGATGCTTTGATTTGCATTAATCCATTCATTGCAGCTGACAGCGCTGGCGTGAAGCCACCAAAGAAGCAGGGAGTGAGAAGAGAGAGAAAAAGAACCCCGGCTTTAGCAGGCCCATTAAAAACCTTGCTCGGTTTAATGTTGTGGAATCAACATCTCATTACCGCTTGCACTGTCTTGCTAAAAGCCTCTCCTTTCTTGCTAATGTGATTAGAGCTTCCAGTGTGAGTTTGAAGCTTAACATATTCCAAAGGAGCCCAGTCCACCGACTCACAGCGGCGAAATCAACAATCCAGCCAGTTAGGACTCCTTGGCAAAATACACGCCTCCCCCCCCTCCTCCCGGCCAAGGGGATAGAATGACAGGCCCATGAAGGAAGAGGACTTAAGCCAGCTGAGGGTGGGCTTTGTGGCCCCCCTGCCGGCACTAGCCCCAGAAGAGCACAGAAGTGGAGTTCAGCATGCCTGCTTAAGCAGAAGACAATGGCAATCCGGTTAATGAACAACTCGGGAATGGGTTCTTCCCACAGGCCGGTCAGACCCACCCGGGGACAGGTCTGGAAAGCCCCTCCACCTTTATTCCACAACCGCCATTCTAGCAGCAAATGTCAAGGCATGATTTAGGCACTCGCACGGCAGCAAAGAGAAGATACAGCCGGGAAAGCGATATGTTTGAATCTCTGTGGGGATTAACGGCAGATACAGACCATCGGGGACAGCCATAGGCAGAGATTAGTACAATGAGAGGCCAAACTGGCTATTGTTAGGAACTGCCTCTGTAACCAGAAATTCACACCCATTTAAGGGAGGGGGGAGAGAGATTAACCCCCCCACCAGTGTGATTATAGCCCGTGAAGCTGCCTTTACACACCCCGCCTTTGTGACTCCTTTGTCACTGGAAGGAAAAATCAAAAAAGTGCGACTGACTTATTTTGGCCATGTCATGTGGAGGAACGCAAAAGAAAAAGCAATTATGCTTGGACTGGTCAGCAGCAAAAGGAAACCGTGCCGCCAAAGAGCACGGTGGCTAGACACCATAAAAGTCAACACCAGCCTGACCATGGAACGACTCAAAGAAACAGCACAAGTTAGGAAAACGTGGAGAGAGCTGGCCCATAGAATCGCCAAGAGTCGGACACGACCGAATGGCTAACAACAACCACCACCTTTATGACAGAAGCAGAGCGGATCTGGCAGCCTCAACTGTATTCTAGGAACAACCTGAGGTTTCAGTGACAAGAGAAACCAAGCCAATGAGAGGTGCATGTCTGGGAATCACCCGTCCTCTGTTACTGCATGCCATCAGTCTCATTTGAAGCCTGGCTCCTGAAGTTGTCTTCCAAATTCTAAAAACTGAGAGTTTAATCTTGCAAACCCAGCGCTATTCTGCCTGTTATTTACTGCACTCTGGAACCGATCCCCCATTTCAGAGTGCGAGGACTACATACAAGTTTCCTCCTAAATATTTTTTTTAATTATGCATGCAGAAGAACATCAAGGGAAGAGTAAGCGACGTTTCCTACATACAAGAACTTGATAGCGACGTTTCCTACATACAAGAACTTCTTAAAGGTAACTCCTCTATCAGACAGAAGGGATACAGTCCAGAATCCTATAGCTTCCAGTAGAAAGGACTCTCACAGTATACTCGAAATTATTTATGCTCAAGAGCTTGTCATGGTCCCCAAAAACAGTTCTTTGGGAAAGTGCCAGATCTGACATTATTTTTTACGGCTCTTTCCTGCCATGTTTAAAACATTGCTTAAAATTACATGTTTCACTGGGACAACTTGCAAGCCGGACACAGAATAAATAGAGTGGACACAACCGATGGGAAGACTAAAAGGATAGCTTATTACAATAACTCAGGGGTCATTTCCTGCAGGAGTGCACAGGAGCGGAGCTCCGGCAGTAAAGAGCCCAGGAGGCGGGCACATGCAACAAGCCCCACCCCCTGCTCCCAGCAGCCCTCAGTCAGAGCAAGAAGCAGCCTGGTAAGTTGCAGAGCTCCCCCCCCCAGCCCCCCCGGTCCAAAACAGTCCAGTGGCACCTTTAAGACCAGGTTTTATTCAGGTACAAGCTCTCGCTCCTCTGCTAGGACAGATCTGCACGTCGCCCCCCCCCCCAAAAAAGGTAGCAATCCAAAACAGTCCAGTGGAGCCTGAGCGGTGGGTGTTGCCTTCTGACACACTTCCAGTGATGTCAGGGGGTGTGGCATATGCAAATAAATGTGCTAATAAGTTATGCGAATGAGCTCCTGCACCTTTTTTTCTACGAAATGACCCCTGCAATAACTGATATCTGCAGAGGGCACCATCATTCCTCCAACAATGTTCTCCTCCACTGTAGACATGCAGAAGAGCTCAGCCTCCTGTCTGGGCATCTTATACTCTAAGTGGTTCCCTCCTGGTTCGGAGCCACGAACAGCCAAGTGGGGTGCACCGACCAGGCTCCTCCCTGCCAAACATTTGCAGGGAGGGGCCATGGCTCAATGGTATAGCACCCGCCTGGCATGCAGAAGGTCCCAGGGTCAATCCCTGGCATCTCCCGTGAAAAAGGAACAGCCATCAGGCGATGTGAAGGACCTCAGCCTGAGACCCTGGAGAGATGCTGCCGGTCTGAGCAGACGGTGCCGACCTTGATGGACCAAGGATCTGATTTAGGATAAAACAGCTTCGTAGGTACACGTTCAAGGGGTGTGGGCCATACCCCTGTTCCCTAGGCATGAAGTCTTTGAGAGAAAGATAATGGCACTCCCAAGGGGGTCCCTGTCCCAGTTCCCCATAGCCCCCGTAGCCCTGAGAGCTTGGCCCAAGCCATTTCCCCCTCCCCACAACAGACACGCTGTGAGGTAGGTGGGGTTGAGAGAGCTCTGAGAGAACTGCTCTTGAGAGGACAGCTCTGAGAGAACTTGTGACTGACCCAAGGTCACACCAGCAGCTGCATGTGGAGGAGTGGGGAATCAAAGCCGGTTCTCCCAGATTAGAGTCCTCCCAGTTTAGAGTCTTCGCTCTCCTAACCACTACGCCAAACTGGCTTTTGTAGGATGTCCTCCCCACCCCCGCCCTTGACCCCTCTGAGCACCAGCATGCACCACCCTGCCAGCATGATGTCGCTCTCCTCCATGGGCCAAAGATCTCCCCCTTCCCCAACCCACGCAGGTAAGGGCAGTGGCAGCAGCATTCGGCTCCTGGAAGAGGACTATGCTACCCCCAAAAGGTCTAATTAATGAATTCGTTGATTGGGAATTTAGCTTTTAGCAAGAGGGGGTAACCTGAGATCTGTGTATACAGGGGCCCTTCCCACAGAACCAGGCGGATGTTCAACTAATACGAGTTTTTATTAGAACATAATAGAGGAGTATATATGCACACAGCAGAACACACTTGCAACAACTACGCAACCTGTCAAGTAACCCAAAACCTTTTTTGTCAGGAAGGGAAATAGGGAGCAAGACAAAAATACAAGGAACTGGTCACTTTAGGTAACAGTCTACTCACGAAATGCTATCATCGCATCACTGTCCAGCGCTTTTAAATGCAGGGTTTTTTAATGGTGAAGAACAAGTTTCGGGCCAAACACCCCCATTTAAACGGAACAAAGTTCGAGTCCAGCAGCATGCACACGAAAGCGTCTACCCAGAATTAAACTTTGCTGGCCTTAAAGGTGCCACTGGACTCAAACTTTATTCTGCTGCTTCAGACCCACCTGAATTTACCCCCCATTTAAGGACATGAGACCTACGTGCACTGGACTTTGGTTGGAACGTGCCCAGAATTTTTAGTATTTAAAATGCACAGACTCTCTCCATCCAGCAGGCGTTACTGACACAAGGATCCCCGCTTTCCACTCCGTTCTACTGAAGGATCTCTTAGGGGGAAACCTCTTTGGGGTGCCTGCTCTAGGCCAGTATTGGTTATGAGGAAAGATGTGGCAGTATTACAGGTGGCTCTACCTGCCGCTCTGAAGGCCACAGGACAAACCCTTCCATGCACACGTTGGATCTGGCCCATCGGTTGGGGGAAGCTGAGGTGATTACAGCCAATGTTCCCTCTAAGCTGTAGAGTCTTGTGAACAAAAATTCTACTTTTTGAGCTACTGGCATTAAAGTTGTGAGCAAGTGATTTTTGGCTACTGCATAAATTAGTTTGCTCTGGAGCCATCCTTCCTGAGCTAAGACAGAAATATGTGAGCTGGAGGCTAAAAAAAACTGTGAGCTAGCTCACACTAATTCAGCTTAGAGGGAACACTGATTACAGCTATCCTTTTCCAACAGGCTGTAGAAAATTTATTTATTTCCTTCTGTTTATATCCCACCTCATCCTCACCACAATGCTATGAGGTAGGTTAGGCTGAGAGTGTGTGACAGGCCCACGGTCCTCCAGTCAACTTCCACGGCAGAGTGGGAATCTGAACCTGGGCCCACTACATCATAACCTGCGCTCCCTAGAAAGTAGTCTGTGTCAATCCCAGTAAGCCAACGAGCTCGAGAGATCTGCCAAGGGCAGTGCTTAACGTCTAGCCAAGGGAGGAAAGGATAACTACTGAGGTCCAGCACCATCAAGTGAAGACTTATATGTGCCTTAGAAGAAGAGATTGGACTTATATCCTGCCCTTCACTACCCGAAGGAATCTCAGAGCAGTTTACAATCTCCTTTCCCTTCCCACAACAGACACCCTGTGAGGTAGGTGGGGCTTGAGAGAGCTCTTTCAAGGACTGCTCGTGAGAGAACAGTTCTGAGAGAACTTGTGACTGACCCCAGGGCACACCAGCAGCTGCGTGTGGAGGAGTAAGGAATCAAACCCGTTTCTCCCAGATTAGAGTCCGCACTCCTAACCACTACACCCAACTGGCTCTCAGCTTCACAACTATCCTTTAGGGTTTTGTGCGCCAGCAGAAGCATTTCTCCAGAAGGCTCTGCTCTGAAACTTGTTCTATACATTCCAACTTCCTCCACCAAAGGAACTCAACTAGCTACTCTGAAATTGCCATCTCTGTAGTTACCCTGAACTCATCATCCCACAAAACAGCTGGGCAAGGACGTGTAGACTTTTTGCTTCCCTCACTAAGAACAGAAGAACCAGAACGGGGCTGTGCCCAAGTTAACTCTATTCTATTTCACATCTTTAAAAAAAGACCCAGACAGACAATACTATTTTGCACCTTAAAAAAAGAACAGACAGACGTTTCGAGGCAGCGCAGCTACCTATTAATAGAAAACATTCGGCGCGCTCACATAATAGCAGGGTTCTTTTCCTCTGGATATTCCCCAAGGCTCGTTTGCCCTTGGTTTAAAGCCACAGGTTGCTACGTCCAAAGAAAAAGGGCACATGATTTCTCTTCAAGATGGCATTCCCCAGTTTTACTGTCCTCATGGCGTTTGAAAATATGGGATTATTATGCCGTGGATAAAATTTCAGAGGTAACAGTCAATACAAATCTCTCAGGTAAAAATCCTAACCTTCATTTGAAATGGTTACCTTTTCTTGAACACATGTTTAACTCCGAGTTCTCTAAATTCAATGTTCCTAAAAAGTATTACGATGTTTTTCACCACATGTAATCTATTTTGAAGTTTGTATAAACCTATGCAGTTACCTTGCTGTGTAATATTGTTGCTGACAACCATGAAAGTTTGTGTATTGTTTAAGTTGAAATAAAATTAACAAATTTAAATTTTTTAAAAAAATTAATATCTCCTCAAGGTGCAATCCTATGCAGAGTTACTCAAGTCTTCACTCACTAAAATCCACTGGGAGTTCCAGGCAGTGTTCCTTCTAAGCTGAGTTAATGTGAGCTAGCTCACAGTTTTTTAGCCTCCAGCTCGCACACTTCTATCTCAGCTCAGGAAGGATGGCGGCAGAGCAAACTCATTTATGCAGCAGCCAAATTGCTCGCTCACAACTTTCATGCCAGTAGCTCACAAAAATAGAATTTTTGCTCTCAAGACTCCACAGCTTAGAGGGAGCATTGGCTCCAGGTGGGCGGCCGTCTTGGTCTGAAGCAGCAGAACAAATTTGAGAGTCCGGGGGCACCTTTAAGACCAACTAGGGTTTATTCAAGGTATGAGCTTTTCGCATGCACACGAAAAAGTGTGCCTTGCACCCGAAAGCTTGTTCCTTGAATAAACCTTTGTTGGCCTTAAAGGTGCCACTGAACACACTAAATTTGCTCTACAATCCACTGACTTAGACCCAGGAGGACAGCTCTGGCCACAGGCGACAGCAAACCCTCTGATGCACCAGGTGAAGCCACAGCCCTCTGTCTCTCTCCTCCCACAGGCCTCTCTCAGGCAGTGGAAAGTGCACAGCCCTCCACTGCACAACTTTCTTTCCTGCACAGGTCAGGGCCGCTAAAGGGCAGCCAGAGAAAGCCTTTAACTCTTTGCCGGACAAAAGAGAAACCAAGGAAAACAACAAGGTTTGCAAAGGGAAGTGTCCCCCTCCCCCCATCTTTTCCAGAGGTCATAAAGCCTCTAATGAGGTCTTTACAAAGCCCCTTCTGCTTTTATCAACCAGTTTACAGCTCTTCCCCGCACGCCTCCAAGGTCCAGGGCGACGGTTTATTGCCCCGGGGCAGTGCCAGAGCGAAAGCGGTCTCGTCTGCCGGCGGGGAGGGCCGGCTTCGGCTAAACGGGGCGGCTGCAGGTCAGGGGGCGGAAGGCGGGGACGGCGGGGCGAAACGCGCGCGGCGTCCGGACCTCTTCTTTTTTTGTGCTCTGCGGGAACGGAGGAGCTAGGGAAGAGCTTGAAGCGCCGGCGTGCGGGGCTGGTGGCGACCAAGTGCACGCTAATTCATGCCATACTATGTTCCCCGTTACTATGTAGGGGTGCGGAAGCCGGACAACGAAGAAAGTTCGCAGGGAGAAAGTTGGTGCGTTTGAAATGGGGCGTTGGAGGAGACTTACGGGTCCCGCGGGCCGCCAGAAAGACAAATCCGTGGGGTCCTAGACAGTGTTCTCTCTAAGATAAGTTAGTGTGAGGCATCTCAGTTTTTTTAGCCTCCAGCTCCCACATTTTTGTCCTACCTCAGGAAGGAGGGCTCCAGAGCAAACTAATCTATGCACCAGCCAAATCGCTCGCTCACAGCTTTAATGCCAGCAGGTCACAAAGAAGAGTTTTTGCTCTCAAGACTCCACCGGCTTAGAGGGAGCATTGGTCCTAGACCAACTCAAGCCTGAACTCTCCCGAGAAGCTAAAATGACTGCGCTCGAGGCTGTACTTCGGTCACATTGGGAAAAGACAAGAACTGCTGGGAAAGGCAATAACGCGAAGAAAAGTTGAAGGCACCAGGGAAAGAGGAAGACCCAATATGAAACGGGTTGACTCCGTCCAAAGAATCCACGGTCCTCCGTTTGCAGGACCTGAGGAAGGCTGTTAGCGACAGGGCATTTTGGAGGACTTTAATTCACAGGTCAAGATGGGTCGCTGTGTTAATCTGCCCGCGGCAGGAGAAAAGAGTAGGAGTCTAGTCGAATCTTAAAGACTACCAGAACCTTAACTCTTTGCACGAAAGCAACACATTTTTCCAAAGGAAAGTCCCCCCCCACCACCACAAATCTGGTAGTCTTTAAGGTGGTACTGGACTCTTTTTTTTCTTTCTATTAATTCATAGTGTCGCCCTAAATTGGAAACGTCTTGACGGCACTGAACAAACACACGGAGGAGGGGAAGGGCTCCGTGCATTGTGCTTGGCTACTCTGCGGGACGGGGCACTGCAAGCCGGCGAGGGGGTTTCTCCGACGCGTCCATTTCCCCGCATTCATAAATGCCCCGTCATTGCCCTGACTTGCAGGGCCGGTCAAAAGGAAGGGAGGTGGCCGCATTCCTCCGGTCTTTAGAACCTTGGGAGTCCTGGGAGCGCAGACGCGCACGCAGAGCCGCCCGCAAACGAGGGAGTAAACTGCAGTGAGCTCAGCGGGACCGACTCCCGCCTCTGTGTCTGTGCGCGCGCGCCTGCGTCCACGGCTGCAAGCGAACAACGTGCGCCTGTGCGTGCTTCCTCGGACGTCCGTCTCCCGAAGGTTCAGCGGACCTTACGCCAAAGTAAAGCGTGCACAAGGTTGCATAATGCAACTCGCATTCATAGATATCCCAATCATTCGCGCTCGGGCTGTAATCACACACACAGACGCACACACAAATGCAAGACTAGACTTTCTTCGAAGTAAACATGCACAGCACGGCTGAGATGTGCTACAGATTGGGCTCCAGGCAATGCTCCCTCTAAGCTGTGGAGTCTTGTATGCAAAAATTCTAATTTGTGAGTTACTGGCATTAAAAGTTGCGAGCGCGCGATTTGGCTCCTGCATAAATTAGCTTGCTCTGGAGCCATCCTGACTGAGTGTGATCCAGAGGCTAAAAACCTGGGACCGACCTCACACTAACTCAGCTTAGAGAGGACAGTGGCTCCAAGGGGTACCAAGTTTTCCTAGCGGCGAGTTGCACAACCGCTCCTCCCCGCGCAGACTTTCTCCAAACCAACCCACCCAAATCTGCACTGCCTTGCCGGGCGGGACCCCAACGCAACCCCCACCTTGGCGAGCTCGGGCAAAGGCGCCGATCCGAGCGCGTCCCCTCGGAGAGCGCCCGGGGCTCGACCAGCCGGACGCGCGTCCGGAGCCAGCGGCGGGTGCAGCGCCCCCCGCGCCGGCCAGAAGGGCGCTGTGACCCCGCAACAAAGAGACGCCGAGTCGGGGAAGGGGTGAGCCGAACAAAGGAGCGCGGAGGGGGGCGCTTTCGCCCGAGGCGCCAGGGCCTCACCTTACCGCCGCCCCGCCCTTCCTCCTGCACGCGGGGAGTCCTGCCGAGGAGCCGGGGTCCGGGGCAACGCTGGCAGTGGCGAGAGACTGGTGGGGTTGGCCGGCTGGCGTGGCGCTTAAGTAGGCTGCCGAGAGGAGAGGCGCCTCTAGAGGGTGGCTCCTCCCTCTGGCCCTGGAGAAAGTGCCGCCGCCGCTCGCTAGCCAGCCAGCCAGCCAGCCAGCCAGCCGCGTGCGGCGCACTCGCCTGCTCGCCCAGCCCTGCTGGGGCAGCGGCGTCTTGTGCGGGCCGGCCAGGGACGAGCCGGATGGCCCGGTGGAGTTGCACGCGGGGCTGAGCCGGGCTTTGGCAGAGCGCGTCGCCGTCCTTGCTGGCGTCTCTCTCAAAGGCTGCTCCCGTTGCGAGGCGCCCTGGGCTGCGCGCTCCCGTTGCCCGGGCTTCAAGGCGCCGGGCCAAAACCTCTTCCTAAGCTCGCCCGCACCCGGTGGGTCCCTGTCTTCGGAGGTGCGTCTTCCGTGTGACGCGACAGTGCCGTCTAAGTAGGGAGGCCGGCCGCCAGGTGGGACCTGGGAACCCCCCGGAATTACAGCTCATCTCCAACCTACAGAGATCAGTCCTCCTGGAGAAAAATGGAGGCTTTGGAGGGCGGACTTTATAGCACTCTACCCCACTGAGGTCCCTGTCCTCCCCAGGCTCCATTTCCTAATTTCCAGGAGTTTCCCAACCTGGATTTGGCAGCCTCCCCCCCCCCCATTGCCCTCCGGGCGGGGGGCTGGCAACCCCACCTTAGCAAAAAGGTAAAGGTTCCCTTGCTCGAAAGCCAGTCGAATCCGACTTCAGTGGTGTGGTGCTCATCTCTGTTTCAAAGCTGAAGAGCCAACACTGTCCGAAGACGTTTCCGTGGTCATGTGGCTGGTATGACTAAACACCAAGTCATGCCGGCCACATGACCACAGAAAAGTCTTTGGAAAGCGCTGGCTCTTCGGCTTTGAAACGGAGATGAGCACCACAACCCTAGAGTCGAATTGGACTGGCTTTCGAGCAAGGGAAACCTCTATCTTTACTGCTGCTTTGTAATTGCATATGTATGGTGGTGGAAAGTGCCTCAAGTCGCAGCTGACTTATGGTGACCCCGTAGGGTTTTCAAGGCAAGAGATGTCCAGAGGTGGTTTGCCACTGCCTGCCTATGCATAGCAACCCTGGACTTGGTGGTCTCCCAGCCAGATACTAGCCAGAGCTGACCCTGCTTAGCTTCCAAGATATGACTAGATCCAAGATGACTAGAGGTGGTCTCCCTACCTAAGGGACCGCCTTTTCCCGCATGCTCCCCCAAGGGCACTACGGTCGGGGAATCAAAATCTCCTGGATATTCCAGGCCCCAGGAACATCAAACTGGCTGTCACCAGGGCCAGGGCGTTTTCGGTGGCGGCTCCTACTTGGTGGAACGAGCTCCCAAATGAGATCCGGGCCCTGCGGGACCTTGTGCAGTTCCGCAGGGCCTGTAAAACGGAGCTTTTCTGCCAGGCTATCGAGTAGGAGCCGCCGCCACCATTATTCCACCATCTTTCCATCACCACACTTTTACCACCGCTTGAGCGGGTATCATCGGAGGTGCGAGACGTCCCTGGTGGATGACAGGGCTGCGGGGACATATATTGCTGTTGTTCTGCTATAACATCTCCAGAACACCATCTTAGTTTTTATGATTGGAGTGATTACTGGAGCACCGATATTTTATTAATTGTATTATATTGTATTACTGTAATTTTATATTGTTTTATTGTTTTAACCTGGCATTTACGCCCTTGTTAGCCGCCCTGAGTCTTTGGGGAGGGCGGGATATAAATCTAAAAGATAGATAGATAGATAGATAGATAGATAGATAGATAGATAGATAGATAGATAGATAGATAGATAGATAGATAGATAGATAGATAGATAGAGTTTTACGGGTGCCACGGGCCGCCAAAAAAGACAAATAAGTGATTTCTACGTTGAGCCAAGCCTGAATTCTTCATAGAAGCTAAAACCTCAGTTTAGTCAATCGTACTTTGGTCACATTATGAGAAGACAAGAGTTGCTGGAAAAGGCAATCGTGCTAGGAAAAGTTGAAGGCAGCAGGAAAAGAGGAAGACCCATCATGAGATGGATTGACATAATCAAGGAAGGTCAGGACTGCATTGCAGATAGGAACTCACAAGTCCCAGGATTCTCCACACAAACATTCCCAGCACATAGATGATGAGCATAAAACTAGCATTTTAATTGTTGAAATGTTTTCATGTTCACCTCTTTGGGGACCCTGACTGGGTGGAAATGCAGCATTAAAAATGTTTTAAATAAACAATAAAACAGACAACTGCCATGACAGGAAGAATAATTCTTATCCTGTGATGTGACAGATTTATTTTTGTGTGTGTGAGGGATTGCTGCATTTTTGTGAGCACCTCTCTGTAATCTAAAGTGGTATGGCTTCACTTCAGTGAGAATTTGGCCTGGAAACTGGAACGCCACCCCCCCCCAACTGAAATAAAGGAAAATGTACTTTTTAAAAATGACAGGAAGGGAGGCAGGGAAAGGGACAGAGAGCATGAAAGAAAAACAAATCTTCGTTTGATTTATTTCTCACTTTTTATATGCTGAAGTGCACAAACTCCTTACTCTCCACTGGACAAAATGCCTCCAGATGCACACTGGAATATATCCCACATCTTCCGAGTCCAGCGATGAGACTAGTGGTTCTCCACTGACACCAGAAGAAAGGCATTTTAGTGCCAGGTTTGTGGCCCTGCCCCTAAACCAGGAAGCCCCCCCAAAAGGAGGGCTTGTGTGCTTTGCAAATAGCACCGGGGATCACTTAACCCGATTTGTAGTCACAATAGCAAGAGTGATCGGTAAATAGCAGCCAGTGCTTCCTGGCAGTCTTATTTGTAACAAGAGACGTTTTCATTAGTCTAACTAATTCCTTCACAAGTTGACAAGAGTCCTTCCTACCAGCTTTCAGGGTAGGAGGAAGGTTGCCAAAAGGCTTGAAGTTCTTAGTTCCTGACGTATGAAGTCATCAGTTCCTCAAAAATCACATGATAAATTATGAAATTTGGAAAACCTTGCCTTTGGGATTGTGAGTATTGCAAATGCATCACATTCACGCTTTCAGTTTTTCCGGAGGCATAAATCAGATTATAGTTTAGCACTTTATAGTTAAGATTTGAGGGCCGAGCTAGACATGACAGCGTCAACAGGTCGTCCGACCCTTGGACGCCAGCAACATTTTCAATCAATTTAAAAGAATTCCAGGAGGGCCCGATCCTTATCAGACCCTCATTGTAGCATGCTGAGGTGCTATCTCCCCCCCCCCATGCTTTTCAAGTGCAGGTTTGCCGTTTAGGATGCTGTCGAAGCCACCAGTTCTACAGCTGGATGCCCACATTTAATCGCTAGCCGTTTACTCAGCTTCCTTGAGAATGGTGGTCTGGCCACAGCAATCTCTGCTGTTGAGAGTTAGTTTGTTGTAGTGGTTAAGAGCGGTGGACTCTTAGCTGGGAGAACCGGGTTTGATTCCCCACTCCTCCCCATGCAGCTGTTGGTGTGACCTTGGGACAGTCACAACTTCTCTCAGAGCTGTCCTCTCAAGGGCAGTTTCTGTCAGAGCTCTCTCGGCCCCACCTACCTCACAGGGTGTCTGTTGTGGGGAGGGGAAGGGAAAGGAGACTGTAAGTCGCTCTGAGATGCCGAGTGAAGGGCAGGGTGTAAATCCAATCTCCTCCTCCTCTTCCCCCCACCTTACAGGCTTGATTACTTGACTAATGCACTCTGCAAGGGGCTGTCCTTGAAGGTTGTCTAGAAGATTCCTTAGCCTGAAATGGAAAAGTAAGACTCCTAGCCCAGGTGGTCTACAGGTTCTCCCCAACACTGGTGATTAAAGATATGTCCTGGCTGGCTGCTTGTTTTCAATTCCAGTTCAAGGTGGTAAGAGTTGTGTGCCTAGAGGATCACCTGCCTCCGGATAGGCCTGTCCTGTCTGGACATAGCAGGCTCCATCTCAGGCTGTTCTTTCCGTTCTCCCACCTTCCGATGTGAGGTGTGGGGCCGCAAGGGGGAGGGCCTGTACATGGCATCGTCACTGAGTATCTTTGGGCACCAGACCCAAGACTAATCTGTTAGAGCTGGCTTGTAGTTAATTTCGGTGGATTGTTTTCCCCCCTCAGTAGCTATATTTTTTGTCTTGTTCGTTTTACTGTTTGCCTTAAGTTTCTGCTCCTGTTTTAACTTCGGGGGGGGGGGGATGTATTGTTTTCAGTTGATTTCATATTATTGCTGTAGAAAAGAGCAAGATCTGAAGAACTAATCTGTTAGAGCTGGCTTGTAGTTAATCTCGGTGGATTGTTTCCCCCCCTCAATAGCTATATTTTCTGTCTTGTTCATTTTACTGCTTGCCTTAAGTTTCTACTAGTTTGTTAGTCTTTAAAGTGCTCCTGGACTCTTGCTCTTTTCTCCTGCTACAGACAAACACAGCTACCCATCTTGACCTATCTTCATGTTATTGCTGGCAGCTTTGTACTAAGGTATGATTTAGTTTTGTTATAGTTTTTGTGGACCACTGCTGTGAAATATTTGAAAACAACTGAAATGATTTTTTTTAATGCACTGTATTATTTTCTGAGGAAAGTTTTTAAAAAGTGAGTTGTTTTTTCTACAAGTCTTCAGTGTCTCTCCTTAACCCTGAGAAATTAGTGAGATTTTGGTGACTCTCGTAAATGGTTTTGAGTTTCACGTTATTATATCTGTTGTGTGTGTGTGAAGTGCCGTTAAGTCACAGCCGATTTACGGCAACCCCAGAAAGGGGCTTTCAAGGCAAGTGAGAAGCAGAGGAAGTTTGCCATTGCCTTCCTCTGCAGAGCCTTCCTTGGAGGTCTACCCTCCAATTACTGACCCTGCTTAGTTTCTGAGATCTGACAATATCGGGCTATATCATGCTGCCTTCCCTCTCTGTTATATCTGTTACAGGTGGAGAATTAACACAGACATACAGTGAGTTGCTCAAAGTCATTTGGTGGCTGAAGTGGGATATGAACCCAGTTCTCACACATCAATCGCCCTGTTTCATTAAGACAGCACTCTGTGCGTATTTACTTAGAAGCGAGGCCCATCAGGTTCAGTAGGATTATTTCGCAGCAGGTGTTCTCAGGGATTACAGCCTTCAAAGCATCAACTCAATGTGGATGCCTCACCTCTTGATTCTAAATAACATTCTGCAGGATTTTTTGAAACTGCAGCCTTTTCTGTTTGAGTCATTTGAACTTTCCGTCGTCTTCTCTGAGGTAAACGCATCTCTGTCGTAACACCTCAAATTTCTGCAGTACCTCTCAAGTTCTAAAAATGAATGCGCACACCCATCTTTTCACACCTCCAAAGAAATTAATGCTGTGGGAAGGATGGCTCGGCCTAAAATGAAGAGAAAGCTTCTGTCATAAGGAACCAACAATAGAGAGGAAAAAGGGATTATCATCAAGGGGGAAGAAACCGCCTGAACGTTTTCCCCCAGTGCCGGCAACCTGTGAAGAGCTTCTCTCAAGACTCTCGTGGAAGATGGTAAACACGCCCGTTCCCTTGAAAGAAAAGGCAATATGAAAAAGAACTGCCACTTGCGGTCAGTTCAATATTCATCTTCCTATTAAAGAACTGAAACTAGAGCTTTAGCAGCAAAGAACTTGGAACTGTACCAGTTTATTTTTAAAACATTGGTGTTTGCACACATTCTGCTTTTGGGGCAAGCCAAAAATTCTTTGATGATATTTTTTTCCCTTCTGGGAAACATAAATACCACCAAAGCAGGGTTCCTTTTAGAGAACATAAGTTTAGTGTCCAACAAACAAACAAATAGCTGAGGTGCAGGCAGTAGGGTTGCCAACTTCCAGGTGGGGGGTGGAGGTCTCCTGGAATGACAACTGACCTCCAGGTGACAGAGAACAGTTCCCTTAATCGAATGGCTGCTTTGGAGGGTGGACTCCATGGCATTACACCCAGCAGAGGTCCCTCCCCTCCCTAAACTCTGCCAGTTTGGTGTAGTGGTTAAGTGTGCGGACTCTAATCCGGGAGAACCGGGTTTGATTCCCCACTTCTCCACATGCAGCTGCTGTTGTGACCTTGGGTCAGTCCCAAGTTCTCAGAGCTGTTCTCTCAAGAGCAGTTCTCTCAGAGTTCTCTCAGCCCCACCCACCTCACAGGGTGTCTGTTGTGGGGAGGGGAAGGGAAAGGAGTTTGTAAGCTGCTCTGAGACTCCAAGTGAAGGGCGGGGTATAAATCCAAACTCCTCCTCCATCCCCTGGTTCCACCCCCAAACCTCCAGGAATTTCCCAACCTAGAGTTGGCAACCCCAGCTGGCAGCTATCTGGCCTGTTGAATGGACTGCATACCCAAAATGCATTTTAAAAACAATCTTGTGCTACTAGCATACTTTCACATTTGCTTAGAAAGCCGTTCAGAGGGATGTGGGAAATGTTAGGTGTTAAACATGAAACTAAAATATTAATTTTTGTCGAAGGCTTTCGCAGCCGGAGTTCATTCGGTGCTGTAGATATACCTCTGAGGATGCCAGTCACAGTTACTGGCGAAACGTCAGGTTCTACAATGCCAAGACCACGGCCACACATCCCGGAAAATCTACAGCAACGAAACCTATTTTTGTTAGTGAATTAAGGCTGCATTTGCTCATCTTACAATAACACTGGCTAGCAGTGGCTAGCCTTGGCTCTTAATCGGAAAACTGGGTTGAAATAAAACAGGCCTGGAATGATGGTCCCATCTAGTCGTTTCTTACAGACTTTGCAGTCCTCATTTATTTTCACATACGTGGGAAGCAGAGAAACTCCGTTCACCCTAGCTGGCACCATCACCCCTTAGGAAGAAACTGTCACAAACCTCCTTCATCTCTTCAAGGCTCCTTCCCAAAAGCTCAAAGGACACTTAAAAATCCCAGTTGTGACCAAAACAATCAAAAAATGGCAAGGCGTTGTTGTGAAAGGGTCAGGGCTCTCTGTATATTAGACGGAGACAAGCCGGGTGGTGAACTGTGGGCGACCTGACCTCCCTGAACCTGTGGGACAGAGATTGTGGAGGGGGGTAGCGTCTGTGAGGGGGGGGCAGTTACAAAGGCCAATAACAGTTACTGGGGGAATGTGAACAAAACGGTCTTCACCTGTTGGTCGGAGAGAATGATAGAGTGAGACAATCTCCCTGGGCGAGGAGTTCCAAAATGTCGGCCCTTCCTCAAGTTGCCACCCATCTAGCCTCAGACAGCAGGGGCACCTGAAGACGACTGAAGAGGATGGCTAGGTTTATATGGGAGTATTAGTAGTAATTACAAAAAGCAACAACTGTGTGCAGTTCTGTTCACCTCACCTCAGAAAGGGTATCATAGCATTGGGGGAAAGTGCAGAAAAGGGCAACAAGAATGATAAA